>NW_024611967.1:0-1324 GCF_008729295.1 Plectropomus leopardus
GATCTGATTATAAGCCTGTGTATATAACAGCTTTACCATTTACCATATACCCCAGTGAAATTTCTGAAAGGTATGAAGATATGAAATATTACAAACTTTCCTAGCCCTATTCTTCCTATACTGAAAGACTTGTAACAGGCACAGACACCCAAAAAGAACAAAATTTGGATAGTAAAATTTCACCTTTAACAGACCTCAGATGGTGGTGTGACCCAACAGACTGCATGTAGTAAAAGACAGCTGTCAAGTTCTCAACAGCTTCTATTTCTGCCTTTAGCACAAGTAAAAACCCTATACCGGACATTTTATAGTGTTTCATAGGGGTGATACTGAGCGCACACACATACACTCATACACACACTCTTGTTACACCAGACTGTGACTAGTGCTGTAGAGCAAATATGACTGTGCAGCCGGCTAGCGAGCCCTGGGAATGTCTGTCTGTGTTTTGAGAGCCTGTCTGCCAGCTCATGCGTGGAGGACTCCCTCGCTTGCTTTACAATTCAGCTGCACGCCCGCTTTGAAGTCAGTTCATTTCCCCTTGTGTAGCTGCCAATGTAAATAGGCACTCTCCCCCTCCCCCTCTTTCCTGCATGGGTCACCTCCAACGCACACACACTCAAAAACACACACACACGCACACACACTCGCTCAAACACAAGCATGTCTGCACAGGCACGCATGAATGGAGACGCAAAGAGTTTCACACAGTGATCCTGAACGCATGGACGCACAGCGAGATATGGACAGTCAAACACGCACAAACACACCGGGTGGTGCTGCCATCCTGAAACTGGCTCAGCAGGTAGAAACTAAGCGCAGGTTTGGCCCGGCCTGCAGTGAAGCGCCTTTCATGAGAGCACCAGAGAAGGGATTATCATCTCCTCTTACCCACCGGTTTCTCCCTGCCCCTTTGGCTACAAGATGATACCAGCATACAAGGGTCCCTAATGCACCACAACCACAAGGCCCCTGGATCCCCGGGAGCAAGGAAACCACAAGAAAGTCATGATATCCAACCATAAAAGATAGCCCTAATTTAAGGGCCGGAGGACGTTTTTGCTGTGGCCACTGTTGACGTCTATGGCCCCTTTAAAGTGGAGTCCAAAATGTCATGAACAGCTTAAGCTGCATTAATAGGTGTTAACGCAGATGATATTGGTGCCAGCTGATCAAGTTGCACATAAATCCATCTTCAGAGAGCTGGCACTGTTAGGTAATTTAATCCATTTATATCCATTTAAGGGTTAAGCTTACAGATACGGACACAACGGAGCACCAGAGATCATGGTGACAGTGTGACGTAGTTCAAGGGAGATCTGAA
>NW_024611968.1:0-1573 GCF_008729295.1 Plectropomus leopardus
GTTTTTTTCCCTTTTTTCCCAATGACATTTTTAAAATAATTTTATAAATCTACTTTTTTTTGCAATTTGTGAAGCATTTCTCGCCAAGTTGCTCTTTGCTCTTAGATTTAGATTTTTAGATTTTAGATTTTTTGGGCACATTTTCCAGGTCATTTCCTTTTTTTTCTTTTCAACTTTCTTTTCAGTATTTTTGTTTTTTTTCCTCATTTTCAGGTTATTTTCTTATACTTTCTACTAAATTCTTGCTACTTTCGGGTGGGTCATTTCATCTTCTGTTACTTGTTGCCTTCAAGCCAATTTGCTCAGGTTTCAAAGGGTTAAAACGTTGTTATTGTTATTGTGGTTCGGGGATTAAACAATTTAAATTCAATATCCGCGTGCAGCCTAATCATACCAAACTGCATTTAGAAAATGAGTGAATTTAATGTTGTAGTGGTCTGAGGTCGGCCTGCTGAACTGACAGCACCACAAAAGCAATCATTGGAGTTGAATTTTCAGTTCGGCGTGTTTATATGTCACCATGCTGCACTGTATTTCACTTCATTTGTGTTCAACTACAAACATAAAGCTAAGGACCGTAATTTAACCGTAAACTAGTGCAGAGGTCTGATATGAAGAGGCTGACAACTTGATACACGGATATACAACCCGCTCGAGACATGGCAACATCGCATGTTCTGACAGGTGTGCTACAGTAGCTTACGTGTTGACGTTGGTCGATAAACAAAACGCTCTTCAACTATATTGTAGACGAGGTATATTTTGTTAGTGTTCTTCCGCGAGCTTTATATCTCCGCAGTCAGGTAAATAAATGATAGTGGCTAGCCCGGGCTGTGTCAGCTGTCATAAAGTTACTCACTCCATCTGCTCTTGAAGTTGCTCAGTCCACCGGGCCCTCTTCTCCTCCTCGTTACCGGTTCACTCATCGCTGTTACACCCACAAACACACTGTCGTCCTTTCAGGTGTTTCTGTTCGCAAACTCAGTAGCACAACAACGGCACTTTATCGGCTCCATTCCCGAACACACATAGCATCCTGGCTGGCTCGCGCTCCTCTCTGCTCCGCGTGCTTCACAGGCTGGAACAGCTTTGCTCAGCGCGTGCCCCAGCGCTCCTGTTAGTGTTGCGTTCAAGGTATGTGCGAAAGACTGTTTACAATGTCTTTCCTACCGTCTTTCCTACCGTTTACCGCAGTTCTATCAGTTTAATTCTTATTGTCGGTGAAACAAATCTGGTTATCTGCCAGTAACTTGAATAAAGACAGTCACACGTCGAGTTAAAACGCATAAATGCTGTTGTAAATGCTCCACGAGCCAACCAACAGAAACCAAAAGCTATGTAGTCCCTCGAGTCAAAAGCGTGAAGCACACAGCACCAGACAGTGAGTCAAAGTTCTTGAGAAAGTGCAGGCCAGAATAGCTCTTAGAACCTGCTAAATGTCAAACTTACTGTCGTGACTTTTTCTCTACTTTGACAAGACATCGGACAGGTTTCTGGAAAATACTGTTTACCAGAAGGACTACTTTCAGCTAGTGAGCAGAGATGGAGAAATACCCACAACTACAAAAAAAAA
>NW_024611969.1:0-4749 GCF_008729295.1 Plectropomus leopardus
GAGTGCAGCGTTTCCTTCTGTTTGTTTGATAAAAGCCACAGTTACCAGCTGTTTTAAGAATTAAACATTTTTGTCTTTAGTGGAACCAATGGGATTGGAGCTAAGAGCACAGTTTGTACAGTCATGCAGACCTGGAAAAGTAATGGAATATGCACATAGCTATTTCAAGGCCTGGAAACGTTTTGGAAAACTAAATATACCCTAAAAGTTTTAGAAAAGTCATGGACTTTCGTTCCACAAATCTGTGTAATAATACCTGATGTGTTTAAGGGCCGTTGGACATTTGAAAATTCAATAATATAGTTGTTGGCTGTGATAAATAATGTAATCTTTGGTGATTTCTAAAGATATCATGCCGAGAGCCCATGGCTTTGGAAGGCATATTTTTTCACTAAGAAGTTTTAAAGGAAATGAAATTAAGTTTTTTTGTCTTTGAAAATCACCAAAAACGTTCAAAGTTTTGATAAAGAAAACACGCCTTCCAAATTCCAGAATTGGCAGTTAGTGAAACACAAAATACAGTTATTTAAAGTTGTATGTCCCTCCCCTCAAGCCAAAATAAAAAACATACGTGCTCCTCTTCAAATGCTTAAAAAATAATATCACATGCCTCCTTTTTGCATCAACCCCTCCCTCTCAAATAACCGATGGCACCTAAGTTATCTTCAAATATTTGGTTCTAATCCTGTTCTGATTTAATCATTTAAAAAATATAAATCTATATATAAAAACAGCTATTATATAGTAGGTAAAACGAACCGATAAGGACTATCGATGGTCCTTTCACAGAACATACGGTCTTGAAAATTTGCCTTGAAGTCATGGAAAAGTCATTGAAAGTATAAGTATGTATGAACTCAGTAAGAGCCACTCACAAGAGGTCAGATAGTATTAAGAGACGGAAGAAAACATGGTTGGTTTCGTCTTTTCGTGAGTCTTGATGATGGTTAGAAAAATACTGAATATAAAGAGCCTATTCATTTAAATTAAATTTATTGAACACTGCCTCTAATGGAACATCTTTTGTGTGTGTGTGTGTGTTTGTGTTTGTGTGTGTGAGAGTGAATGTTATTGTTTTTTGTTTGTTTGTTTGTTTGTTTGTTTGACATGCAGTGGAGTCCATGTTCTCAGCAATGTGTGACTGCCAGGCGCTGCACCCTGACCCAGAGGATGATGACTCGGACAACGACTTCGAAGGAGAAGAGTATGATGTGGAGGAGGCCGGTGAGGGAAAACTCATAAAGGGACACACAAACAGTGTGCATACAAACACCCACATATTCCTGGTCATCTGTCAGTGAGCGACTTGTCAAAAGTATCATAAGAAATTAAATGTCAACTTGCAGAGTATAAAATATTTTCTCCTTCTGTCTCTGTTTGTCTGTCCCTGGTTGTTGTCTGGACTCTTTGGTTGCAGAGGCAGGTAAGACGTCCAGCATTCATCACTGCACTAGGGCTGCAACTAGTGATTATTTTGATAATCGATTAATTGGTGGATCATTAAAGTGTTATAAACATTTCTTACATTTTAATATATTGCTTATAAATATTAAATAGGGTTAATATGAAGCACATTGCTTATAGCTATCATCTCTCTCCTCTACCACTTAGAGCACGGACATGCTGACATCCCGACCTTCTACACCTGCGATGAGGGTCTGTCTGCGCTCACGCAGGAGGGCCAGGCCACGCTGGAGAGACTGGAAGGGATGTTGGCCCAGTCAGTCGCTCAGCAGTGCCACATGGCCGGGGTCCGAACCGAAGAAACCAACGCCGAATTTGAAGGTTTGAGTTAAACACACTCAGCATCCTTAAGACAAGGGTATAAAAATAGTATAGTGGGAAGGCCCTGCTCGCAGTTTCCAGCTTTTAATATTACATTTTTATTCAGTGAAAAAAAGAAAGATTTAACTTGAATATAAGATGTGGCTGTTTTGGTTCTAAATCTAAAGGATCATATGATTAATGTTGTTTTGGGACTTTCTCTTTTTATTACCTTTAAAGTTCTCTCAGCATCTAGGAATTCAAGTGAAGACAGATTTGTATAAATGTACTATATTTGATGTGTATTGATGTGTCCTTTTTTAAGAGCTTTTGTTTATGAGATGCTGGTAAAATATAAGTGTGTTGTTGTTGACAGACGGTATGGAGGTGGACGCAGCAGCCATGGAGGCCGGTCAGTTTGAGGATGCAGACGTCGAGCACTGGTAATAACAACAGTGAGACATGAAATAACAGGATTGACAAGCAGCAAAATAATAAACTCAGAATGCTAAAACCTCAAAAACATCTTTGTGAATAATTTCTTTTTTAAAAGATTGTGAGCAATCTGGTTCATTCATGTATCCTCTGACTCTTTCTGTAGATGGATCTCACTGGCCAAATAAAGAGTTGCATCATGGGATTGGAGAAGAGAACAGCAGCACTTCTTTAAGGCTCTCAGCTCTGACTTGTACACGCTTGTCAAACAAACCTGTTTCCCGTGTAAGTCATTTCACTAGGCTTTTGTAGCTTCCTACATATCTCTATGTGCTGCATTGGTGCTCACATGTTGCTTTGTATTGCTGTTTTTCAGCTCACCTTCATATGTACTAATTTGTCATATGAATAACGTACATTGTATACAGCTAAGTCAGCTAATGTAGACTATTGAGATGCTGCCCCAAATGCCCAGATCCTTTTGTCAACTGTAAAATAAAAATACTGAGTTTCTGTTTGTACTTAACGACCTGTTTAATATCTGACTTTCCTGTCAAGGAGAGTTCATGTCTTTGTATGAAATTGTCAATAAATGCATAGTTTTTGTAAGAGTCATTTTCCCCTTTATTTATTATAATTAAAGGAGCAGTGTGTAGGATGTAATGGCATCTAGCAGTGAGGATTGTAGATTACAACCAGCTGAAACTTCCTCCATGTGCCGAGTGTGAACTCCTCGATAGGATTCCTTCAGTTTTCATTGTCTCCTCCTCTCCAGAATGAATGGACCAGGTGATTTAAACAGGTAAAACACTGAATAACAGTTTGAATAACTGTTATTCAGGTAAAACACTGAATAACAGTTTTACCTTACAAATTTGTGTTTTTGGGTGCTATTTACGTTGGCTGGTCCAAAAATGTGAATGTCCCTGTTTAGAGCCAGTGCTTTCTGAATTACTGTAGAAACACGACGGTGCAACGAGGTGGACAATGTGGAGGATGACCTGGTCCCTGTGTAGATATAAACGGCTCATTCTAAGGTAACAATGACACAATGGGCCTCATGAAGCAACATTCTCCTAAATTTCTCTTATATTTTCTTGTAAGAGAAAATGAGTTAAAGTAAATGGGATATAAAGGGAGCTGTATCAAAGTATTAAAAGTAAAAGTACACATGCAAAAAGGCTCAAATAAACTTAATAAATCAAAAGGATTAAAAAGGAAAAGCAGAAAGTCCGAATACATACAGTTACTATGAAAAGATGGAGCCATGAAATGCTCAATGCATGAAAAAATAGTTGCCAGTTAATTTTCTAATTAATTGACCAATTGTTTTAGCTGCACCTTTATTTTTCATATTTTTGCTTTGTGCTTAAAAAGCTTTATTTGTAAAGTAGTTAGTTTAGTAGTTATCAAATAATTGTACTGTAGAAAAAAGTACAACATTACAATATTTCCCTCAGAAGCATAGTGGACTAGAAGTGGATAGTAACATGAGATTAAAATACTCAAGTAACATAAAAGTTCCTCAGATTGGTACTTAAGTACCAAACTTGAGTAAATGTATTTAGTTACATTCCCCCCCTGGTCAGCAGAGGAACACACTGTAACTAAATTTACAGTAATTGGGATCAGTGGAACAAGTGTAGGAGTATTTCTTTAGCCCTGAAATTTAATAATCCAGGCATTATAAATACTCTAAAACATTATTTAAATTTGATTCAGTGATCTTGAAATTATGATATGGTGTTAAATGGTGTAAGTGCTCTGGACCACTCCCAAAAATCAGTGGGTACTAACAAAGAACAAATCCCTGATACCAGCAAAAATAAGAGGAAATTTGCATATATATAGTTTCTTGCATGAGGTCAACTGAATCTTACTTTTATGTGACTATACACTAAAGAAAACATACTTATTATATTCCATTTCTGCCAGTTTATCACCCTTAATCCTACATACTTGACCTATAAACTGAGGTTTAAAAGCTCCACTAAACAACTGATGATTTGTTAACACAATATGATGGGGTAGCAAACCCAAAAACAATTATCAAAACCCATAGTTTTACAACACATTGTTTTAAACTGAATTACATTCACATTTCAAACCTAAACAGTGACCTGAGAGGTAAGTCTTCATGCACATAGTGTTATTTTTAATTTCTGATTCACAATATTTTTTTATTAATTCATACTTCATACTTTGAATGTGAATAAAGTGCCAGAGTGCTTAAAAAGTGTGGAAGGATCCCCAGGATCTGCTGACAGAGGCTTGGACTAATTATTTACAGTTTAATTATTAATGTTTGTTCATAAACGGGTTCCTGGCCTCCTGGTATTATGCAAAAGTAGCCAGGCCCCGGACAAGTTGATGATCCCTGGTTCAACATATTAGCATGCTAACATTTTCTAATGAGCACTAAACTCCAAGTACAGCTGAGGCTGATGGGAATATGAGTCATCTTGCAGGTATTTGGTTATAAACTAAAGCATTGCTTGGACAAATTAAAATGTCCAATAATAATAATAATAATAATAACAACAACAATAA
>NW_024611970.1:0-4144 GCF_008729295.1 Plectropomus leopardus
AACTGAAGAAGTAAAAGACTAAATGAGCAAATTGTTGGTGTCGTTTAAGATTAGACGGCAGACTTACCGGAAAGTAGAGCAGTAACGCCCCAATCAAGATGGCTTCCAGCAGAACGAGACCAGATGTGCGGATGCTCTGTTGATGAGAGAGAAACATCAATCAATCAATCAATCAATCAGCAACAAGAATAAAGTGATGTATGTGTTTGTGTATCGAGGACAGTTGAAAAATGATGGTCTGTACCACCGGTTAAAAGTCGTTTCTCATCTTTGGCATTGTGTCAAAAATAATGCATCAAATGCTGCTGCTGTAAATCCGACATCACAGTTTGTTTAAACTGAAAACTGTGAGGAGAAAACAAACGCAAACAATAAATCAGTGCTCCTTTCAAAGCAAACAAACACAAAGAGGAGCTGAATATATATAAATATACGCACTAATGTTTTACCTTCCCCCAAAACAAGAATATAAGTGACGGCAGCACCTTTTCTGGGTTGGATTTAATTACCCGCATTACCTCCTGGAGGATTTTCTATGTTTTTTATGTAAATTCAAAGGGCTCCGGGGACATTTCTTGTGAACTGAAGAGATGTAGGAGATTTTGAGGCAACAACACGATGTCTATAAATAGCACACCGGGAAAGATTCGACTGAACTTTGCCTGAGGAGGGGTTGTAATTATCCTACACAGCAAGGATCTCATATTTATTTCACTTTATTCTATTAGCTGAGTGGAAATTATCCAACCACTTTGCTGCAAATCTGTGAGGATTCATATCGAGGGCTCAGGTGCAATTGTGGGTTGATTATCTCAATGTTCATTAAGGAAAGTACTACAAAGGATGAGATGGATTGGCTTTAATTGGTCTTAAAGGGATAGTTCACCCCAAAATTAAAAATACATATTTCGTTTCTTACCTGTAGTGCTATTTATCAATCTAGATTGTTTTGGTGTGCTGAGTGTTGGAGATATCGACCGTAGAGATGTCCGCCTTCAAAGTAGTGGAGCTTCATGTAGGGCTGCATAATTAATCAATTTTTAATCACAATGGCTTTTTTGGCTTCCCACAATCAAATGACCATGATAGGCTGCGATATTGACATTTTAATATGCTGCATATCAAATTCAGCGCTCCCTCCAGCCTCCACTTTGGGGGGAGCTGTCCGTTACATGTGCACCCTGCAGCAGCCGACTGTGAAAAACTTACTTAATGTTCCTGAACTACAGACGAGCAAAATGCAAAATCATGTGATCAATCACATAATGCATTCACATCCTCCTCGGAAATATCAGATTTACAAGTTAGGAGCCCATGAACGGCCCTCCAAAGTTGTAAGTAGGAGAAGGGAAAATTAGGAAAAAATAAGGAATAAATTTCATTATTTTGTTGTATGACTTGGGTGATACTGAGAATGACGTTCATTTTTTGCTTTGTTTTAGATTCTGCTGATTTCACTTGGTTAGATGAATATGAAAAACTGGAGTTGCTTCAAGAAGGGAACCTTTTTTGTTGTAAAGTAATCTGTAATCTTTGTAATGAAATGAAATGCAATGAATTATTTGACTACTACAACTGTAATTTTGGTGTCTTACGAACCTATGATGTTTGGGCACTTTGTGTGCATGACACGAAAATACAAGAAATCAATCAATCAATCAACCTAGTAGCTAGCTGAGACAAAAGGGACATAAAGGTAACTAGTTAAGCAAATATTAGCTCATTTTAATGTTATATATGCTTATAAAT
The DNA here is from genome assembly GCF_008729295.1 of Plectropomus leopardus. Classification (NCBI taxonomy): domain Eukaryota; kingdom Metazoa; phylum Chordata; class Actinopteri; order Perciformes; family Serranidae; genus Plectropomus; species Plectropomus leopardus. The sequence continues at coordinate 1,750 of NW_024611970.1, forward strand.
TAATTAAAACGTCATCTACATCTACCTGATGTGCATTCTATGTGATTCGTTCTGAAGTAAAACAGTCACGAAAAAAACAACCGTTTTACTTCTAGCGTCCATCTTTGTTCCTTTTTTATGACTAGAGCACCTGAATGCGTGCATGTTGTAATTACGACTATTCCTGAAAAGCATGTGAAGGCAGCATTAATCATTGGTTGTTTTAAAGTTTTTCAGGTTTTGGAGAGAACAAATCATATGCAAAGCAGTGCATCAGACTTGTGTGTGCGCCACAAAACAACACAATTAACCTGCAAACTGCAAAACGATGAATGCACGAAGGCCTTGTAGAATAATATCACAAACGTCACCTCAGTGAATCTCCGTTCTTAGGCAACTTCAACTCATACATACGAGACCCAAGAGCGTCACTGTACCGTGACTGCTGTAGAAAAATTATACAGCAGTGAAGATGTATCCATAGAGGATGCTCTGAATTCAGATGAATTATTATGAATTATTTTATGTCTTTTTTTATGTCTGCAAGTGTTAACACTTCGTAGCCCACACGGCTTCATGAAGCTGCAGGGAAGCATGTGAACTTGGTTGCCAGTGTTGTAAATTTCTCCCAGATTTTAAATCATATTTCTGAAAGTATTTTGGTTTCAAAGCTGTTATTGTTTTTTTTTATGGTAGAAAGTGAAGCTATGCTCCATTACAGTCCCCACTGGCTGCGTTAAAATAATCTTGACCTCTCTGCACTGTCATTGCAAAGATTTCCTAATTAGCAGGAATGTAGCACAAACCTTTAGCTTCCTGACCTCTACTGATGCATTTTATACATTTTTATTCATCTGAATTTAATGCAGTTTTTAATTGTGTGCAAATAAACTAACACAAACTAAACTACAAGTAAGAGGAAAAATATGTATTTTGATTTAGGGGTGAACTGTCCCTTTAAAATAATAACAGTAGCCCTTGTAAAAAGCTTGATATTAAATAATATAAATTTTCTAACACAGACATACAGAGAATTAACGTGCATGTATCCAGCTTGCTTCTCTAACACACTGAAAGCCAGTAAGAGTGTTAAATCCGCGAAGCCTTTTGTTGGAGTGCAACCCTGTGTGAAATAGAACTGCTGAAACTTGTCTAATTTTACCACCATTTACTGCGTGAGCCGGTGCATGGAGGGATTGTTTGCCTTTCATCTGTAATTAAGTCTGGTTTAATGTTGGATTGTCTGTAATGCTTCTGGCACCGTTCAAGCAGCGGCGGAGGAGCGGGGAGTGTGGGTGAGCCGCCGCACAATGGCTGTCACTGTCATTAATCTCAGCTTTCACCTATGACCCTCCGCCTTCTTCCAGGTTAATGGCAACACATATTTTACAGTGAGAGAGGTTTTTTCCAGCTACTGTTGGTATTTAAAAGTGCTCTTTGGATTTAGTAATGCATTGGTATAAAGTTTGGGGATTCGAGAATTACAGGGGAAAAAAAAGCTCAAATAATCAAAGCAGCATAGGGTGAGATATTATGATTTTATTGCTTTGTATGGGTCAAGCTCTGAAAACTTTGGGTCCTACAGTTCCCATAATGCATCTCATTATTGGCTCTTTGTTAGGGTATGGTCAGATTAGTTTCCCATTCTTGTACTAAATATGTGATATCATGGTTATAATGTGGGTCAAAAATTAAAATTTGAGTAGAGTGATTGCAAACTTTGATGTAATATTGAACTATTGTGAGTGAATAATGGCCTTTACGATTCCAAACAGCCAGTAACTGTTTCTATGGACTGAATGTTCACCTACACAAGGTCATAGGTGAACTACGAATCCACAAGAGCCACACAGGAGCTCGCACCACTACAGGAGATGCATGTTTAAATTTGTAATGCCATGTGACTTTTTACCTGGTAGATGTCCCATACTGCAAAATCCACATTCCCAAATTTCAATTGTATACTTTTTGTCACAAAACTGTCTTAAATCTCCTTCCACAGCCATTAGACAAGACGTTATATCACCATTTTTACAGGCTCAGCGGTACAACTTATGATTAGTAAACCTTAAGGGAATACTTCACCCACAAAATGACAATACCTTTATCGATTACTCACTCTGTGTCACGCTGAATTTGTGAAGAAAACTTTTATTTTGTTTGCATGCCTCCACAATAAAATAAAAATCTATTAAATGGAGATTATTGTTGATGAATTTGGGTCATAAGATCTTCCAGTCCAAACTAAAATTATATCAACTACTGCAAAATGCATTTTTGCTGAAACCTTCTCAACACTTGAGTGCATGTTACTCCTCTGTGTGTGAGACTGCTGATGTGAAAGTGTTTAAAACAGTAAAATTTTAGCAAAAAATGCACGTTTGTGAAGTACTGAGCACACAACCGGATAAATGAG
>NW_024611971.1:0-1962 GCF_008729295.1 Plectropomus leopardus
TTTTAAATGGTGCTTTTCACATTAAAGAAGCTTAAACTAGAAGTTGTTTCATCCATTTTTGTCACTGAATTTGTAGTCATTTAAAGGAACGGTAATGAGTGCCTTAATATCTTTTAAAACAGTTCAGTAATTTTTTTATCAGGATGATTTTTTGGTTTTCTGGCACAAAATAAAAATATATAATAATCATTAACAACAACAACAAAACATCCTCCACAACAACAACAAAAAACATTTGTGTTGGCTATCGGACAGATTATTTTAAACATTTGTATCGGCCCTGAATTTCACACTTACATTTTTGCCCTGCTGAATGCACGAACATAAATTTCACTCTGGCTCATTTGTGGCCCTCACTTCATTTTCACTTTCATGTTGGTAACAAGCTCAGTTGTCTGCTGAGTTTGAGTACATGACAGCGTGAGTGACAATCCGTACATCTACTGACGACACTCACTCACTGAGGAAACACCTTCAGCTGCTGCATGCTATCACCTTTTTTCTGCACTTCATAGCAAGTTAGCTCATCAGCCGATGTAACCAATTATCTACACAGTAAAACTTGTATCATGTGCAGCTTAAGGTGTCATTATCTCACGTTTTTCCCCCTTTTTTGTTCTTGGCTTTGTGATTGCTGGTAATTTGAAAATTTAAACTTTGTCAGACTGTACATGCCCTGTGAGTAAAATGTATAAATTAGATTAACAGTTCATGTGCACACTTGTTATTGTTATTAATAATTCCTAACATGTGATGTTATTGATATCATTGGGCAGTGTTTCTGGCTCTCAGGGCAGTTGCTTGGACTGCAGGTTGTACTTCGGCATTTTTGTATTGCCCGCCAACTGCTGACAACCCTGCTGCTGCCACTATGTACTCAAAGAGTATACAGCTGATCAAGAGACACACCCACCCCTCTCTCTGTCTCTCAAACTCAGACCAAAGTCCAATGAAACGGTAAAACTAGGCAGCCCTGATTGAATATAAACCAAGATTATCTTGCAGCATCACCTAATTCTGGCCTCAAATGTTTTCAGAAATATATATTTTAACACACTGTTTAACTGTAATGCTGAGAGTTTGTGAACAGGTACTGGGCACCATCCTGCTTCCTGCACAGTGAAAATGGAGGCCAAAAACCTAACGATCAAATGATAAATCTAAGCAGCGCTGATAAAATATAAACCAAGATTCTGTTACTGCATTGCATATTTCTTGCCTCAAATGTTTTAATGTACTGTTCAACTGGAATACGAGATCTGGCCGGCTGCCACTCAGCACGTTTACATGCGCAGTTTAGTGGAGCTACAGTTATAGCTCGATTATGCCGTTTAATTGGACGACTGTCCATGTCCCAGTATTCAAGCACTGGAGGAGAATCCATTTATTGATGAAATATGTCTGACTCCACCACAGCAGGTGCAGATATGCCCCCTTTCAGCTAGTTGCTTTAAATCTATATTATTTATACAGTCTATGATGTATACCACATAACAATCAGAACAGGTTATTTATAATAACTTTGGGGTGGAACACCAGCGCGTGCGTCATGTACATATAATCAAACAGTGCTGAGAAAACTTTGCCTTCATTGATAAGTTTCAAGCCACCTAAAAACTCAATATCATTTTAAGTGGACGCTTTATTTCAAATATTTTCACTGCTGTTAAACAGCCCTTACTGACAGGGATTTAAAGACGTTATAACAGAAACACCAAACTCTACTGAGAGAAACAGTCATGAAAAAACTGCAGTGTGGCTGGAGTGTGACTCTTTTATTTAAAATAAATATAATATACTTTCTTTTTAAGTTGTATGTTTCTCACCAAAGCCAAATTAAAAAGACAAGTCACTCCTCAGTGCTTACATTTCTTTAAACTGCCTGAACTGTTTTGCAGCACCCCCTCCTCCCTCTCATAAATAAAACAGTTTCTATCCCTAACCACCGAGGGAGGCCGGCAC
>NW_024611972.1:0-2994 GCF_008729295.1 Plectropomus leopardus
CACCATAATATAGTTTTCTTTTTTTAATTATGCATTTGGTAGTTTTCTTGTCACCTTTTCTAATTTCTTGCAATTTGTGAGATTTTTCTTGCTAAATTTGTGCCAGGGCAGGATCTGCTGGAGCCTCTAACAGAGGTTGTGGATAATTATTTATGTAATGATTATAAATGTTTGTTTATTATCGAGACTCTGGTTTCCTGTCATTTTGCAAAAGTGGCACCTGGCAAACCAAGTTAAGTATCCCTGCACTAAGTGGTCTAGATAGAGAGACCACTGAGAAAAAGACAAGTCACTTTTTCTCTGTCAGTGGCAGTCTGACTGTGTCATCATTAAGCCATATGTATGTGACAGGTGAACTGTTGGGGATTACGACCCTCGTGTTGTGTCTGTAGGTGGCGAATCAGTTTAAGAGCAGCCTGCTGAAGCTGACAGAGATCCTGATGGCTAAAGAGGCCTGGTACATACGCTGTCTCAAATCCAATGAGTCCAAGCAGCCAGGTACTTGAGTTAATATAAGGCACATTAAGTTGTTAACAGGATGGAGATTTTTGAATTTGTCTTGTCTCTCTCATGCAAATGCAGGTCAGTTTGATGAAGCGCTGATCAGGCACCAGGTGAAGTACCTGGGCTTGATGGAGCACCTCAGAGTCAGGCGAGCTGGTTTTGCGTACAGACGCAGATATGAGGTCTTCTTAAAGAGGTATGAAGGACCACAGAGTTAGAGCTTATGCTTGATTCTTTAAAATTAACCCCCCCAGTATAAGTCCCCTCCAGTGCATTTAAAACATGCTGAGAGGGTTGTTGGCTGCATCTTGCAGATATAAACCCCTATGCCCGGCCACGTGGCCTCACTGGAGAGGAATGCCTGCTGATGGAGTGGAAGTGCTGGTTCAACATCTGGGCTACTTGCCAGATGAGTACAAAATGGGACGGTAAGGAAAATGCTCCCTAAATACAACGGAGCGAACGCACTTTAAAGAGTAACCAAAAACATTTCTATGCTTTTGTTTTGTTACAGTACCAAAATATTCATCCGTCATCCGAGGACACTTTATGCCACAGAGGACGCTTATGAGAAATGTAAACATGAACTGGGTGAGTGCAAATCTACTGTGACTCATTTTCAGTCGTTACTAGTTGCACTGAGATTTAATGTTATGCCTTGAATTTGCAGCAACGAGGCTCCAGGCCAAATACAAAGGATACAGAGCAAAAGGAGAATTCAAAAAACAGAAAGAAGCTGGTAAATGCCACAGTGCATGGCGTTTTGTTGTATGAGTAAAGGAAAATTACACACCCTGTATTACATCTTTTATTTCCTCAGCCACAAAGATTGAAACCTGCTGGAGAGGAGTGCAGGCCAGGAAGGAGAGAGAGAAGAGAGCCTGGGCTGTGAAAGTCATCAAGAAGTAAGAGAGATCATTTCATAGCTCCTTTCAAGCTTACTGACACATTTTCACTGATGCAATATTTTACATTTTTAGATTCATCAAAGGTTACATGACCAGAGGGCAAGCGAAAAGCACAGATAACTCCGAGTATCTGGCCTTTGTGAGACAGAATTACTTGAACAGGCTCAAAGCCAACCTGCCAAAGACGGTTTTGGATAAAACCACGTGGCAAACTCCACCAGCTGTGTTGACAGAGGTATAATTAACCAACTTCATTTTAAAGTGGATTAAATACAAGCTTTATTCTTACACTCTTAATGCTTTTGTTTGTGTCAGACATCAGAGTTACTGCGTAAGCTTCACTACCGTCTCATGGTGCGAAAGTACGTGAGAGGAATCACACCTCAGAAAAAAGCACAGGTAACACATGTCAAATACATAATGTAAGACAGGATCATCATTTATTCTTTTTGTCTTGATCAACTTGATATTTTTGTCCCTTTAGCTTCAACTGAAGCTTCTCACCAGCTCCATCTTCAAGGGCAAAAAGGACAGTTACCCACAGAGTGTCGCTCAACCTTTTGTGGACACCAGAATCAGTATGTAGCAGATACATTGACATAAAATTCACTTTTCTTTTGATCATTTTTACATCATTTATTATCTGTAGGTGAACAAGACATAAACATGAGGGTTCTCCAGATGATTCGCAATGAGCACATCAAGGTAACAAAATGTCATGATACACACGGAGGAACCTCACGTCAAACACAGCTCACTGTGTTGTGTTCTGTGTTTCTGTAGTACAGCGTCCCGGTGATTAAATATGACAGAAATGGTTTTAAACCAAGACCTCGTCAGCTCATCCTCACACAGGCGGCTGCATATGTGATAGAAGAAGCTAAGATAAAACAAAGAGTGCTGTACACGTCTCTCAAAGGTCAGGACTATGTCATCATTTGTGATTTCACAATTAGGGATGTTTTCATGTTGGGCTAAAAAGTGTCTGTTATTTGCTTATTACAGGTATTTCGGTCAGTAACTTGACTGATAGCATTGTTGTATTCCACATAACATGTGAGGACCCTAAACAGAAGGTATGTGGATGTAAAACATGCAAGACATATTTATGATTGTCGGAGCTACATCTGGGAAAGTTCCATGAAGATGTAACTGGAAATGATCAGATATACTGGAACAAATCAAACCTTTATAAAAGCTTTCAAAGTTCTGTTTCAAGTACAAATATATAGAAAGCACTTTCTTTAGTTTTAAAGGCAAAGGGAAAACATTTTTAATGCATTTTATGACTCAAATCTCTAAAAATTAGTTTGTTTGTCATACCAGGGTTCTTAAAGTTTAAAGTAAGGTAGATTTAAGAATTCAGACTTTTTTTTAATGCTACTTGGACTAAAGTCAAAGATCAATTTTCTAATAACCAAAATTAAAGGACAGCTTTGTTTTGTTCTCAAATGTTTATTGTAACATAAAACATGATGAAGATTTTGATGTCAAATGTGGGAAAACCAACCCTTTTTAGAGTGGAACACAATGAACATATTTTATTGTCATAAAGGTATCTATTTGGCTTACCAACAGAAGT
>NW_024611973.1:0-1174 GCF_008729295.1 Plectropomus leopardus
TGTATTTCTAAAAGGTGTAATATGTCATTTTCATCCACTTTTGGGACAGGTCAAAATTTGACATCTTTCGCCATAGTATAGTATGCGATTTTTGGCCAGTTTTTCAACATGCTAAATTATGACATTTTGGGACTTTTTTGGCCTTTGTTTCCATTTGCTATAGTAAGATGCATCTCTACAAGTTATAATATGTCATTTTCGTTCATTTCTGGGAGGGGTCAAAATTTGACATCTTTCGCCATAGTATAGTATGCGATTTTTGGCCGTTTTATCAACATACTAATTTATGACATTTTTTCACGTTTTCTGGCCATTGTTTCCACTTTGAACAGTATAATGCATCTCTACAAGCAATAATTATTCATTTTCAGCCATTTTTGGGACGGGTCAAAATTTGACATCTTTCGCCATAGTATAGTATGCGATTTTTGGCCATTTAAACAACATGCTAATTTTTGACATTTTTTCACGTTTTCTGGCCATTGTTTCCACTTTGAACAGTATAATGTATTTCTAAAAGGTGTAATGTGTCATTTTCATCCACTTTTGGGACAGGTCAAAATTTAACATCTTTCGCCATAGTATAGTATGCGATTTTTGGCCAGTTTTTCAACATGCTAAATTATGACATTTTGGGACTTTTTTGGCCTTTGTTTCCATTTGCTATAATAAGATGCATCTCTACAAGTTATAATATGTCATTTTCGTCCATTTCTGGGAGGGGTCAAAATTTGACATCTTTCGCCATAGTATAGTATGCGATTTTTGGCCGTTTTATCAACATACTAATTTATGACATTTTTTCACGTTTTCTGGCCACTGTTTCCAGTTGGAACAGTATAATGCATCTCTACAAGCTATAATATGTCATTTTCATCGGTTTTTGGGACGGGTCAAAATTTGACATTTTTCGCCATAGTATAGTATGTGATTTTTGGCCAGTTTTTCAACATGCTAAAGTATGACATTTTGGGATTTTTTTGGCCTTTGTTTCCATTTGATATGGTATGATGCATCTCTACAAGTTATAATATGTCATTTTCAGCCATTTTTGGGACGGGTCAAAATTTGACATTTTTCGCCATAGTATAGTATGCGATTTTTGGCCATTTAAACAACATGCTAATTTTTGACATTTTTTCACGTTTTCTGGCCATTGTTTCCACTTTGAACA
>NW_024611974.1:0-1108 GCF_008729295.1 Plectropomus leopardus
TACCCAGCAGTATACATAAGTATACAGTATCTAAAATTGGCTCCACATTGATGAACTACAACATTAAAATGCACTTTTTTGTATTAATTAGTAGCACAAATGGAATAATATAATATTCAGTAATAATAAAACACTGTAAAAGTAGACAGTATTGCATAGTAAGTACTTTTACATTGATACTTCATTTTCAAGATTCAAGGTTACTTTGTCTCTCCTGAGAGAATATTGTCTTGGATAAAGGGAAAGACATTACAGTACAAAATATTAAGTAAAACATTCAAAACAACAGTAAAAACACTGAATTGGACATGTGCAAAACATTAGGTCGTGATTGTGATGATTTTGCTGAGAAATGTCTGTACATTAAGTAACATTTTGATAACAGGAGTTTAACTTCTAGTATTTAACCATTGATAGATATATTCTATTTGTATGTTTTATATCGATGTTTTTAAAGTGACGTAGTTGATTAGCTGACTTTAACATCAAAAAGTGTGGATGTCGAGATACCTGGCCATCAAACAACAAGAGCGGTTGTTTTTTGGCCTTTTGCAGCATTTCCAGTGGCTTTTGTGCCACCAAACATCAGCGTTTTAAGCCAAAACATGATCTTTTCCAAAACATGTTAACCACAGCATTGTTGATTCATAGAGTTTCAACATATCTGCTACAAAATAATGCATAAAATGTAACATTGATGAAATGTACAATGCCAATATTTTTGTGGCAATTAGGTTGGAGTAAAGTCCAACATTTTAGGAAATCCCCATGAGCCATCTGCAGATGAAAAGATATGATGACAGCCTGGATCCCCAAGGGTAAAGGGTACATCAGGTGATTCACCTCGGGACTCTGAGGCAACAACAGTAACTAAAGTAATTGGCATCGACTGTCGGATCAGTAAAGTGAACAAACATAACTTTCTTTGTGACATTTCTTTGTTAGCAACTCATTTTACATGTAAACAAAACTTCAGTCTTCTGTAGCTCCTGCTAGCCAAACTCCATTAACAGAGAATAACCTTTCTACAACTCTAAAGTTGTATTATTTACATGTTGCCAGATTTGGTGCATTTTGGTTTGAGAATATGATCCAGTTAGCGGCACTT
>NW_024611975.1:0-2591 GCF_008729295.1 Plectropomus leopardus
TCCGCTCAACTTTTGAAGAGCCAGTTCCTACTGACAAGCACATAGCTACAGCATCATGTGACCTATAAAAGTGAGTGTTTCAGTTTTGCAAAATATGTCTTTAAATAAATTGTTTTGTTTTGTTTTGTTTTTAATATTGACATGTTTCAAATAGACGTATTTTAGATTTGCAAGTTCAGTTTGTTCAATTTGAGGGTTAATGGAAACCAGCCTATAGTAAATATTTAATATTTTATTGTATAAATATTTCACTGTATTTCTATATTTTAACTTTAGGACTATTTTGTATTTTATGTCCAGGATTTTTACTTTTACTTGTGTGCTTTACTTTTAGGCATTTTTTTGTGTGTAGTTTTTAAAATTTCAAACGACTGCTCACCTGTAAGTGTTACATGTTACAAACAAAGAGTTAAAATTATATTCTCCTTACAAATATTGGTTACTGCTTTCAAAAACGACACCGTCAAGTGCAAATGGCATCTTTGAAAAACTGATAGATGTAGTTCCTTTTTGTAGGAGAATCAAATTGAATAGAAATGTGCAGTTGTTTGACATGTTTGCCGCAGTCTTCACACCGTTTGTGCGGTAAACGTGGCCTGTCAAAACATTTGTGAAGCCATGTTGACCCGCTCAGGTGTTTCTCAGGCTCCTGCTTTACTGTGAAGAGAGATTTTCCCGATATGGAAACACTGCTGGCAATAAACTGTCTTTGTCTTCCTATCTCTCCATCTCTCTCTCCCTCTCCATCTCTTTCAGACGACTATCATTTCTGAATTATATTTTACGGCTCATTAAGCATCTCCGGTGCTGGAGTGCAGAGACAGGAGCCAAGGGGAGGAGGAGGAGGGATTGATGGAAAGACTGTAGAGAGGCTGCAGGAGGTGAAAACCTCCTCCTGAAAACATACAGTATTTACACTGATGAAAAGATGTGTTTAATTAGCACCATTTAAACACAAAGCAGATGGCACACAGCAGGAGCTGACACTTGTTTGATGGGAGGCATGTTGTACGGATACAAAGAGGAATGCCAAGACCTTTCTCAACCAGAAAACCTTTATCCATAAACACAGATCTAAAATGTCCTTTTGGAGACAAATCTACGTATAGCATACAGCAGATTTGTCATCTTACTGGTAATTCTAGCTTTGACACAACACCTTGAAAAAAATTTATATTTGATAACCTTTGTTACCACAGTGAAAATTTACATTGAGAGCATAACATTTATTTATTCTTTTTAAAAGATGAATACTCCTATAACAAGGCTATCATGACAGCAACTTTCTTGTCTTGGTTAGTAGCAGAGAACAGCTGGATGACTGTTGTAAATTAGAGAGAGCGCAGACCAGTGTATCAATACTGCAGAAAATGACTATTGAAAATATTTCAATTATTAAGAATCAATATGTTTCAATAAATCTATGTTTTTTGACAACACGAGTGTACAGTACGCCTACATCATCACACAATCAATAACATGGAAATTTAGAAATGAAAAATCTATCTTACCATAAACACTGGAGGCATGGGAAATACACTAACATATAATAATAATTTTAAAATAACAATAAAAATAATTTAAATAATTGTTAAATCACCTATAACCATGTAGATGCAGCTTATAAAAATAAATAAAAAAGGAACCCTATATCGGGTTAGACAACAAAAGTACCTTGTTTGGTTTACAAAAAGAGATCCTTGTTTGGGTTAAAATAACTGCTTCTTACTGTCAATTGAAAACTGCATAATTTTTGGTGTCGCACATAATTGAAAAAAGTGAGTTTTGGGGTCAAACGAGAAATAAATGTTTTCCTGGGTGAAAGTCCAGTGTGTATTTGACTCATCCACCACTCCTCACTCAGAGTTTTTCTATCTTTCTACGTTGTTATTGCCGTGCATGGGATTACACTGAGGTTACCTGAAAGCCTGCAGGGTTTCACACAGACACTGAAGGGTGCCTTGTGCATCAGCAACAGAAGTCACAGACCAGGCTGCTGTTTATGCCACCAATGGGAATGACACTGGCTTGGATATTTGGCACCTGGTGCACGGGAGGCGGCAGTGAGCTGAGCAGTAATGATATGATTAAAGACGAAAAGTGTTTTTGAACGATTTTTCCATTGCCTTTTCTCCCATAATGTAAGAGGAAATAATCAGTTTTACAGATTTATGTGAATCTCTTCAACAACTTCGAATGAGCTCATTCACAACATTTTGTGGTTTATTAACCTGTTTTTATTGCCCTCTAAGAAATGATAATTGAGTGAGGATTTAATCTGTGTGTGTGTGTGTGTGTGTGTGTGTGTGTATTTAACCTTGCCACTATGAAAAAGTGACCTGGACGCTGTTTAAGACACTGACAACATGTAAAATGCCACCACATCATCATAACAGAATGCTTTATTTTCTAACGGCAGTTAGTTTGCAGGCAGGGATACTTTGCAGGTGTCTGTCGGAGGGCAGGATGGCGGCTGCTGCACTGTCCACATGTTTCTTCTCCCCATTTAAATTTTCCACCTCTGTAGGTCCTTCCAGCCACAAGGTCACAGTGTGTTTTTAATTGTGGTGCCCCTCAACCCCCGCACCCCC
>NW_024611976.1:0-5195 GCF_008729295.1 Plectropomus leopardus
GTAAGAGGCTTTTTGCCTCTTACTTTGGCGTATGAGTAACTGTTCTGTATATATATTTCATCCATTGATGATTTATATCTATACAGTTTATATATATATATATATATATCCTATAGCATATGTCATTTTCATTCTCCATGTATGAAACATCAACAGAATAAGTGACTATCCAGAACAGTTACTCATACGCCAAAGTAAGAGGCAAAAAGCCTCTTACTCTCACTGGACCTCCTCCTCTGTGTATGTGTGCATGTTTGTGTGTTTGTGTGTGTGTGTGTGTGTGTGTGTGTGTAGAGGAAGCACAAAAACTTACACAGTTCACACTGTCTGCCCTTGAACCCGGCTGCGCAGTCGCAGATGAACGAGTCTCCTCCGCTCACACAGGCAGCTCCGTTCTGGCAGGGCAGACTGCGGCAGTCCTGTGGCGGCTCTAAGAGACAACAGCTGCCGTCAACATCCACGGCAGAGCGAGCCGAGGCTCAGGTTTCAGACCGCCGCTCCACATTACCTACAGCTGTTACGCCACTTCCCTCGTTTTTTCTGCTTTCCTGAACGTAACATCGTGTCTTTCAAAGTTGGCGTCCTCATTGACGTTTCAATCACAGTGTTTGACAAAACAAATAACAGCAATAATAAAGTAACAGCGTTCCTGCAGCTTCATGCAAACTAGATTTAAGACGTTTTCAAAGCCGCATTTTAAGACCAATTTTCTTATAATCAAAATTGGAAAAAGGTCAATTTCATTTTTGCCCAAATATTTATTGTAGCATAAAACAAGACTTTTGAAAAGCAAAAGTTGGATGATTTATCTTAAATGTTGAAAAAGTCTTTTTTGTTGTTTTTTTCAGACAATAAACATATTATATTATCAAAAAAAATCTGTTTAGTTTACAATAGATGTGGGAAATATTTGGCGTTTCTGGACAGTTTTCTGTGCGATTTTATGTTTCTCAATCTGCATGTGAAATTTCAGTATTTGAACTCCCATCATGACGAGCTGAAGAAAAAGAATTTATTAAATTATTTATCAAAAAATAGATGTTACCAATCTTTTTGAGATTTTGCAATGCAACTTAAAAAAATCTGAGCATTTTTAAGACTTTTGAAAGATTAATTTAAGCCCATTTTGGAACCAATTAAGGTGTTTTCTTAAATGAATGAATGATTAATGAATTCAGTGCCTTTTAAGTCTTTTTAAGGATCGCGGGAACTCTGATCAAGGCTTTTTCCAACATGACCGTAACCTCATGTATGTGCAGCACCTCACCAGCTGGGCTCAATTAAAAGAGCAGATGTGCCACCAAAACACCTACCAGGCTTTGTCCTTAAACCTTCTTCTTGAATCTCTAGTGCGAGGCTGATTTTGTTTGTTGTTTCTTCCATCTTCTCTAATCTGATCGGCGGGTCCGGTTCTGCAAGGCAAAAAAAAAAAAAAACATCCTGTCATGAGTCAGCACAAAAAAAAAAAAAAGAAGAAGTGAATGACGGGCAAAATTTAGACATCATATCAGGAGACTTTAAATGTTTTATGTGCATTTTTTTTAGCTTGGTTTAATGAAACTTGACATGACTGATTTGACAAAATGTCCAAAATCATGTGATGACATCATGGGCGTAACATCATTAAAAGGGGCAGAACTATCCCAGAAAGGAAGCTTATTCTCTAGAGCACAAGATAACATCTGTAAAACAGTTTTTCTGTTTGGGCTACAGGCTATAAACCTCTGCACTGGGATGCATCAAGTAAAAAAAAAAAAGAAAAAGTGAAATGAAAATACACTATACAAATTCATCATGTGAAAATTTTAAAAAAGTTAGATAACGGAGAGTTTTCTGACTTGTCTGGCGTAATCAAAAGCTGCTCGATAAAGCGGACAGCGTGTGTCAGATAACGCCGGTCTGTTTGTGTGATAGCAGAAAGTCCAGTTTACACTAGAGGAACGCCTATTCGTCATCCAGACAGGCCACAGTTAGGAGCACATGGTTGTAGGAGCGCGGCCTAACTTATTCCATCTGCATCAAGATAAGCAAATAAGATACTCTTTCACTGTTTGGACATCCTGAGCGGACCACAACTGTTTCAATATGTTGGTTTAATAGATGTAATAAAGTCCGGATGAATTAATCTGGCTTTAAAAAAGACAAAGGAATGACTTTATTGTGTCAAGTACAGTAAATATAATAAACATACACGCAAAATATTTTAGGAAATGTGTCAAACAGTGTTATATTAGTGACTTTGAATCACATAGTTGCTCCTGCTTGTACTTACTGGTACGATGTCGAATGGCTTTTCGAGGCATCTGGATGAACTTGGCTGTTATCTTTCCCCTCCTGTCAATTAATTCTGTGTATCTGCAAAATAGGAAATAACGCTAAACGTAGACGGAAACAGAGTCATAGCTAGAATTACCGTTTTGCAGTTTTATGCCTCCACAAAATGGTCAAGTTGCAGTTTACATCCACGTTTGTCCAGACGCGGTAAATAGGCTGTATGTAGTGGAGACTTTAAAAATGGTATTAAGTGTATTTTTAGGTGAAACATAAATGCTTCACGCTCATCTTAAACCTGTTAACACAGAAGAAATATACAATCAGCACATTTCCAAAGTGGGGACCCAAGATTCGTGGTCATCTGACCAAATGTCTCCAGACTCAAACCGGTCTACATGACACCATTTTAACAATACTTTTTCTAAGACTTCTTTTGTTTAGTGACCTTTGACCACCAAACTCTAATCAGTTCATCTTTAAGTCCAAGTGGATTTTTGTGCCAAATTTGACAAAATTCTCCCAAGGCCGTTTTGACATTCACAAGAACAGGACAAACTGACAACCAAAAAAAAAACCCGTTATGACTCCACCCATGACTCGGAGGCATAAAAACATAAACAATATGTTTTTCTGACTGTTTAATAATCACGAACGTGTACCTGGGCAGCTCCTCTGAGTTCTCTGTTTCCGCTGTTCCTCCCAGATCCTGAGGCTGAGACGGAGGAAGAGTGCGTCCAACCTGTCCGGTCCCGCCTGGCCTCTCTCTTCTCCCCGATCTTGCCCCCATCGGTACTGCGTCAAACGAAATTCATACAGAATTTAATAGTTTGTGTTACATCTCAAACATAGTCTGTATAAATGAAGTGGACGCAGCCACCGTGACGTTACTTATTGGTTTGTGGAGTAACGTTCTGAAGCCTTGAGTTTGGCATTTTGGTCGTGACCATTTTAGAAGTTATTTGGACGAGAGGGTAAAGCTGACGAGGACGCACGCTGCTATTCCTCTGTCATGATTCATACCCCGCTTAACTGACTTATTCCCTCAAAACTGGACCATAACTTACAAAATAAACATCACGCTGTACTCAAGAAGATTTAAAGGGATATTTTCACCCAAAAATTAAAAAAATAAAACCGACAAAGGGACATGTTGCTTGCTCCTAAGTCTCTGCGTGTGTGTGGGAGGCTTCCAGGCAGCTTGTAAACACTGACATGCAGATATCGCGAGCTCTTGTTGGTCTTGCGTGTGCGTGCATACGAGGATGCGACACTCCAAGCTACACGGCTAAAAACATGACACCAGTGATGTTTTTCAAAACAACTTGGCACGTCAGGGCTTCAGGACACTTGGATTACTTCAGACGAGAAGTATGGAGATATTTTGTGTTTTTTTAACATTTGAATTCTGGGCACCATTTGCTTCAATTGTTTGGGAGAAGAGTGCAACACCTTTTCCCCGTGAACCTCCAGACTTTCCGTCGGCATGAGAGGGAGTAAATAATGACTGAATTTTTGTTTTTTGGGTGAGTTATCCCTTTAAAGTAGTGATTAAGAGATAAACTCTTTAGGGAAATGTTTGCAAAGGTAATAAATCAAATGTTTTCTCTTACAATCAGCCTTCTTTTTGTAAACTGTGGAGTTGCCCCCTGCAACAAAGAATGCAAGTTTAACCCTTTGAAACCGGGGCAAGGTGGCCTGAATTCTTTCAAAAACATGGGAAGAAGGCAATGAGCAATTAAGAAACAATGACCCAGAAATTTCAAAGAAATTAGTAAAAAATACAAGAAAATGTATTAAAAATATATTTAAAAATTGAACAAAAAAGACAAACAAACAAACAAACAGGGAAATTACGTAAAAAATGCTTAATTATTTTATAAGATGATTTTAAATATACAATTATGATCATTAGAAAAATAATGCGTTGCATGACACTGCTAACTGCCTTTTTTCCCCACTTTTTGAAAGAAATTACACCAATACTTTTGAAGTTGTCTAAATGCAGCACAAGGACAGTGATCCAGGTTTCAAGGGGTTAAGGCACTTCTGCAATGACTTCATTTTACGTCTACTTCTCTAATAAGCCTACGCTCCCAAAAATAACACCTATACCTGCTCTGTGTCCACTTTCTGCTGGGCAAGACATCGACATTGTCAACACTAAGGACATAATTCCACAGCAGCCTAATGTGGTAACAGGAAGCGCAATCGTGATACTGAAGTGTTTTTTGGAAACACGTAATAGTTGTGTTGTGTGTTCATGTCCGTGACACTCACAGGTAGTGAAGGCTAAGTGCTGAGGTACGCTGTGGATCTGTTCCTGCCCCGTCTTTTTCACAGATGTGAGAGCCACGTAGTAGTGCTGTCCTGGCGTCAGCTCTCGCAGCGTATATGACCCTAACTTCCCGTTGGGCAGGAAGCGGCTCCTGGTGTTCAGCCCTCGGGTCACGTTGACCACAAAGCCATCCGGGACGTTTCTCGGGTGGCGGCTCCAGGTGATCAGTGCTGAGTTGGTGGTGACATGCGACAGGGAGAGGTTCTGCGGGGGGAGCGGCCCTGAGGGGAGAAACGTGTGGAGATGCTCGGGTTGTTTAATGAAAAATAAGTTATTAGTCTTTAACTTTATTCACATATATTCTCAACTGCATTCGCTGTGTTTTTGCTTCGCTTTAATGTGCATTAGACAGCATTTCAGAAATGAATGAAATGAATTAATATCTGTAATCTGTGGTGACACGCTAAGATGAGTGAGGTCATTTTTAAATGAGAAATGATCTGAACACACAAAGATGTAATCAGGCGTCCAGCAGCTGTGTTATTCTCATTCTAACAACATCAACGATGATTTGTGACCTACTTGTCCAAAATGTCAGCGGTCCAGCTGAGTGGCTGGTGGAGGGAACCTCATCTGGTCTGATTCC
>NW_024611977.1:0-3276 GCF_008729295.1 Plectropomus leopardus
TTCACTGTCACACTAAAGTTAACTTTGATTGGTCGAAATTACCTGACGTGACCTTAAAGAACCGCTCTCATTGGTCATTATGACCTCATTGGCCAGTGTTGGAGCTTGTATTTACTCGGTTGTAACGCGGAAATGAGCTCACACTCAGCGGTGTGTTAGCAAACCTCTGGCACCATGTTGCTCAGTGTCGTGATAATCTCTGTCGCTTTGGTCATTTTTATAGTGAAATATGTCTTCGGCAGCTCGGGGCCAAACCCCTTTGAGACGGACACTCGTGAGCCGTTGAAAAAGATGGTTCACGACATGAAAGAGAAAAATAAAGTTCTCAAGCAAGGTGAGTAAAATGACCAAGGTCGTTATTTATTGTTTTTTTTATTTTTTTAAGTTTTAAATGGAAAAATACTGATTCAGATTCTTGGATATAATAATATGCTTAGTTATTTCAACCTGATGTGAATTTCTCCATGTGAAGCCGATACTCTGTGAAGAAATATAAGAATATATCTGTGCAACATGCTCGCGTGGGACCAAAGACACACCTACGATTTCAACGACAGATTTTCCTTGGCAGATGCAGTAGGCTTTCACAGCGTTGGCTCGGATTTCTTTGAAATGTAGTTAACTACTGAATGCAAAAAACATGTTATTTTTAATTGGTAACGTAATCAATTGGATTCCAAAAAATGTCATCTAAATACTTATGAATTTACTTTAATGTCAAACAATGAAAATATTTCACCTTCTACTTTAAAAACATAAATATCTGCTTCTTAAATCTTTCATCTCGACTCAGCTCCTTTCTTTTTTCTCCAATCAAGTCCTCAAAGACCACTGTCTAAAAAAAACGTGTCAACATGCGTCTCATGAGTTAGTAGAGCATTGGTTATCATTAAAAAAAAGTTTCAGAATTTTTAAATTGCCATATTTTTAAGACACCACAAGAGACAAAATGCAATGCAATGCAAATATAATCTAATGAAACATTTATTCAAATGTTATCTAGGCTGTTTATGACTGCTTAATCGTACAGTAATATTGTTATTAAATCCTGATTTCATGAAATCAGTTAAAGCCTAACCCTGGATAGTATTGGATTTATTGAAGTTAAGTGCCAATTTAAAGAACAGTGTTCAAAACTTCCCTCAGAGGATGTACTTCAAAGTCAACAGCTTTCTTGAAAGAAAAAGAAATTATTTGGTTTCAGCTTCTGTTCTGAATATTGTTGTGAATTAAATATATTTGAGTCTCTGTCTGTTCTAAACATTCTCATGGGCATCCAGTTTGCGAAGACATAAAACAGAAAAAAACTGTTAATTTTCACACTTGCGAAGCTATGATACTAATGTGGCCTTATGACTGAGAGTAATGTTGGCTATGACTATACAGTAAACATTATCTCCTTCCCAGATTTATTGTTGTTGTGCCATATATGTGCGGCAGCCATGCTGTTGTTTGAATGTTTCCTTGCCTTTTTTCCAGGATTCGTGGCCAGTAAAGTACCTGAAAACCTGGATGCCATCGTCATCGGCAGTGGGATTGGTGGCCTTGGGCTTGCGGTGCTGCTAGCCAAAGTCGGAAAGAAAGTCCTGGTTCTGGAGCAACATGACCGAGCTGGAGGATGCTGCCACACGTTCACTGAGAAGGGCTTTGAGTTTGACGTTGGTGAGTAGAGTGACTTTCATAAAAATGCCACACACATTTGTGAAGGTTTACCAGAAGTGCTTATACCCAATGCTAGAATTTGGACATGTAAAAGTTGGGCATATATATATGGATTTTGGTGTGGGGATCATTTTCTTATTCAAATATTTAAGGAAAGGAGCACCCAGTAGCTCACGTGTAGCGCGTGCACCCCATGTACAAAAGGCCGCAGTGGCCACAGGTTCAATTCTGACCTCGGCTCTTTGATGCATGTCATCCCCTCTCTCTCCCCCTTTCACGCTTAAAACTATCCCCTCAGATAAAGGCAAAAAAGCCCCAAAAAGCAGGTGTTTTCTGTCTCCCTCTCTCTCAGGAATCCACTACATCGGTGACCTGCTGGACCACAAGCCGTTCCGCTGCATGCTGGACCAAATAACTAACGGACAGCTGCAGTGGGAGCCTCTGGAGAATCCGTTTGACCAAGTAGTTCTGGGACCTCCAGAAAACCGCCGTCGGTATCCCATCTACAGCGGCAGAACCCGCTTCCCTGAGGAACTAAAGAAGTGCTTCCCTGGAGAGGAAAAGGCCATCGATGAGTACATGAGGTTGGTCAAGGTAGGATCTGTTCGCATTACAAACTGTGATCAGGTGGTTTTAAAGTATCAGGACAAAATATTGATGAACTGCAAATTCAAAGCAGATATTTTGTTAGTGATAATTTAGCCATTTAGTTTCTTCTCTGCCTATTTATATGTGCCTTTTCCCCCAGTGAACCGTGTGTTCATAAACTGTACTTTAGCACAAAGACCCTTCTTTATCCAGATTTCTGTTGTTTTCATCACTGATATTATTCCAGGACTCAAGGGTTTGTAAATCAAAGGTCAGAGTAATTGGTGTTATCCATGTTCTTCCCGTGTTAGCGTGACTTTTCACCAGGTTTTCTGGCTTGCTTTTACAGTGCAAAGAGGTGATTAGGTATAGGTCACGTGTGATAGCTGGCGACTTCTCAAGCCCCCTGCAATGCTGACTAGGATAAGCATTTGCAGATAACGGATGGTTGTTAGCTGAGCTATTATATAACATTAAAGGCTGAGTTACAACAGCACTGTGCTTTGACACACTGATAAAGGAAATGTCACTTTCTCTATCTTGATAGTCAGTTTAGTGCATCTACATGTTTTTTTCCCCCTATTTATTATTATAACAAGCAAAAAAACAAAGAACCACAAAAAGGCAGAAAACAGAACAAAAGATAAACTGGATTCATAATAACAAAGTTGCATTATGATACGTTAACATTCACATTTCTGTTTCTTGGGGTTATGAAATTATTTCTGATAAGTATGTGCCATTTTTGTCAAATATTTTGTCAGTAGTTTGAATTCTCTGTTTTTCTGTCTGTTTTTTTTTCTTGCGAAGGTGCTAGGTGACCGATATTGGGTTTTTCAGAGCTGATACAGAATAATAATAGTTAATGAGACCGACAACCGATATTTGGAACTGATACGCATTTACAATAAAAATGAAAAATCTTTTTGTCAATATTTAGAATTTGGAATATAACAAACTCCAACCCAAAACTTAATTTAAATGCTTTTAGCAAATGTTCAATCAAAACTGAAGCTTTCAACATCA
>NW_024611978.1:0-1682 GCF_008729295.1 Plectropomus leopardus
TCAGAAAACAGTTCTTCCACATGCTCTATTTATTCTAGACCTTGTTTCTTTGAAACCTACTGGGGATTTTTTAAAAGAAAATGCAGCAGCAGCAGCAGCAGTGTTAGTGCCAGTATTATTACTTGACTGCCTCCTGTGGTGGAAAGGAGAAGAACAGGAAGCCACTGTAAGATTTAACAGCTTTTATTGTGGACTTTGCATGTGACTGGTGTATGTAAGGAGAGGAAGTTGTAAATATTTAATTGTCTGCAGATTCTGTGAATGGGATTTTTAAAAAAAAACATTTCGTTGATAAAAATAAATCCAGTGGTATATAGATTCCAACATTAGGAAGTGTGCAGTGGTTAAATTTCACTTTCAGGTATTCAGTTGCTTCAAAGACTGAATCATTACAGTAGTGATAATTAACCAGGGTTTCCCACTCATTATGAATTTGGGGCAGTCTGCTACAAATAGATTTTTTATTTTTGGAGCTGGACCGTTCCATCAGGAGTGCTGTTATACTGTTCTGTTACGTATAGCACCACACTCTCTGAGCCCAGAGCGTACTCTGGGCACTGATGGAGTAGCAGAACGTCAGCCGCATTTAAAGTGAAACTTCACCGTTGATACTGTTGGGTCTGAAAGTTTGCGTTCACTCACAGCAGAAGCCTCTCCCATCCATAGGATTTTTCTCATCAACTGTGAATGGACCGACAGATCAGTTATCCTGCCCTGAGTCACAAACTGTTACTGAGGAAAAAAAATAACTCATGGAGCGCCCAGATGCGCTGCGTTCACTGACCTGCAAAAAGCTCAGAAATTGAAAGTTGAGTATACCTGCTTGACAGCCTTTTTATTTAAAAAAACTTCTGTAGGAAGCTATCAGGATATGTGATAATTATGAAACCAGCTTAACCTGCACCAGACTCACCTCTGTCATATGCTTGTTCTTGTATTTGTAGAGGGAAGAGAAAAGGGTCAGTGTGATCTGATCAGGAATGGTTGCTAAATACTGTGCATTAGTTGAGATTAACTGGCGGTCTAATACATTAAACTGCGCCATAATCTCCATCGGCAGTTGGAGGTCAGGAGGCTGATCCTTAAACAAGCATGTATTTGTTTTCTTACAGCACATGGGCAACCTACATATATTTAGTAACGGCTGCTTCGTGTGTCCTTTGTTCTCCATTTGAACCTGTTTCCCATTTCCTGGATAATGAAAAAATATTTAGCTGTGCACACTTGTATTTATTTTCTTTCATGTACTACCACAATAGTACATGCATCACAGTGACTGGGTTTGAGTCCTGAAATAACAAGCAGAGAGGGGCTGGTTTGTTTCCTGAAAGGATCTCCCACTTATTCCCTCCTGCAGGAGCAGGGTCAGGTGTCAGAGGTTGCAGATGACAGCATGGAAGTAAAGACTGGAGCTGGAGCAGGAGTTATTAGTCTTTATGACGGGGGCCCATAGAAGGAGGTTTTACAGAAATTCCATTGCATGTTTGAACATAAGTTGGGTAACTGTGCAGCCTGTGACAGAGTGCCTGACACTGTATGATTTGCATGCAGTGACCACATGCTAACTTCTGTAACAAAGCAGATTTATTTATTTCACATTTTTTAAATACATCTTTTTCTAGCTGAAAGTATTTTTTTTCACCAAAACAAATCTGTTCTTGGCATTCTGCCTCTTAATAGTT
>NW_024611979.1:0-3550 GCF_008729295.1 Plectropomus leopardus
AATTAAGTGGTTACATTTCATGTCTAAAAGGTCAAAGGTCAACTTTGACATCACAATGTTCAACAAAAACACTTTTCTGGCCACTACTCAGCATCATAACTTAGGGACAGAATGAGAGACATTTCGCCACTTTTGAATTATAAGAGCTTCAAAGTCAGTATAACTTTGCTGATTGTATAAATCTTCTGTGCTGCCGGGTTAAAACATTTTGCACAAAACCTCTTGTATTTTTTTTTGCTCTCGGCAGCCCACAAGAGCAGATCCTCCAGAAGAAGTAAAGCACCTGAACCAAATGAGCTTCCTGATGCTTCGAACCTCCCCAGTCATGTGACCGGTGACACTGTGCCCGGTGCTCCGCAGACCACCAGGCTGAAGGAACTTCTCTCTCCTGCCTCCTGCAGCCAGCCACCCAGTCTCAAACCCAGACCGCCCTCCATGCCCAAAGTCAGGGAACGACCCTCCTCAAACACATGCGCCCCCACAGGCGTCACAGCGATAGACCAAACTGACACTGTCACCAGAGAATGCGGCTCTCACAAAAAGAGAGACACTCACTTGACTTTGCAGACTGCCCCCGGCAAGACTGATGCTCACAACGCTCCACAAAAGCACAGAAACCACAAGGAGCAGACCTCAGAAAGGACCGCCACCAAAGACCAAACTCCCTCATCAGGAAGCAGTTCATCTTTAGACCACAAAAGCCCCTCGAGAAAGACTCTGTCTGCCACACATGCACCCATCTCCACACGCATGCACGGGGAGCACCACAAAGAGCAGCGCAGGAGGAGAAACGAGGCTGCACGCATCATCCAGCGAGCTTGGCGAAGGTGAGTTCACGCTCGTTCCTGGAGGGTTGTTCAGAGGTGAGGCCTCTCTGGCTGTGGGGGACTGGCACTGCCATGTGGTGCCCACATGTGCCCTCTCCCACATACATGCCAACTCCCCCCCATGTTCGGTCTGGATGCCATCAACACTTGAGCAGCAGGGGGGAGAGCGTGGGAGATGGGTGAGACAAGAAGGCAGGGGGACAGACGGGCTATAATCTAGAGCTTTCATACTGGTTTAACAAGAGGCTAAAAGTTCAGCCGTGCTGCTCTAATAGCTACCAGCAGCCTCGCTTTGCTTTTCTCTCCCTCTTACACACACTGCGTTTCTCTTAGAGGCTGCCAGTCCGCCACAGGAGGCCCTCTGTTTCCATTCAGCTTCACAATTATATTCTGTATGTGCTGCCTATTAACTGCCTTGAATAAACTATGTTTACTTTGTTTATGCTTGGTGAGTATTAGTGTGAGGACTTGCCAGCTTTTAGACCTTTGAACACAGTCTGAATTGTTTTTATTGCCGGCTGTGTATGTCCTTGCATGGATGTGCGTCTGCAGGTTCCACGCACGCAGACGGAGAGAGATACCGGTCCGCGAGGAGGCGGCGCCAAGTGATTCACACCACGCCCACACCAGGAAGAAGACGGAGCTCCGAGCTCAACCCACCAAACTGTTGGCGAGTAAGAGCTCAGTGCTGCAGAGCATCTATGGTGAGATCATCGCTTTTTAGCCTCGCACACACTCAGCACCGAAAAAGGATGTCACAGATTCAACATGGGTCACATATACAGTTCATTATATATAATATATTGTTGAGCGGAGCAGTTACAGACCCTAAACAGTGCCTGAGAGCGATGCTGCATTTGTATTGTCTGGTAGTGTAATAGTGTATTAATCAAGGTGATGGCATGCTGTTTGTAAATGGAGAAGACATTATGCTAGAACAGTGCGTCACTGTTTCCATCAGCAAATTCGCAGGTCAGAATTGAACAAATGTGAACTCAGAGCTGTGAGTCCCACAGAGTCAGCCGCAGCTCTCATCTCTTCATCTACACGCACACTAAGATTTCACTTTTATTCCCAATATGACAATATTATTATATTTGATATGGTTTATGTAAACAGAATATTCCCATTTAGATATTCCAAATAAGGCCTTTTCCAGAATTTGGCATTTTGCGTTTAAGACATGTGGGATGTTCCGGTATTATTCAGTTTTTAATAGCATTATTTGGTATTAAATGTATATAATGCATTTTGAAATATGCATCTTAACTGGGCTTATCACTGCAGTTAACGATGCATGGCCTCTTGAAGTTTGCATGGCTGTGGTAGAGATGCACGCCCAAAAGAAAGGCCCACATTTATGATAATCAGAAACATACCTTTATTTAAACATTATAAATGCTTCAATATAAATATTGAATATTGAATATAAATATTTGACTGCAAGTTGAGTGTTTTTTTTTTTTTATTATGGACAACTATAATTAAAAATAAATAAATAAATAAAATGACTTGATCCGACTATTAAGTGCATCCTATGTAGCCAAATCTTAAAATAGCTAATTCCTCTGTACAACAGAGCTTCATTGTTTTCTTAGGCTTTAACAATAAACTGATCTGGACTGATATATCAATTCAAAGATCAACAATCCAATATTATGGATGCAAAGTAAATCAATACATATCGTCATCTTTAAGATATGCCTTTATTTTGAAATTACCACGGCACGTCTGTGCCAACATTTCTATCCAGGCACACTTCCTTCCTAAAAATTTAAACAGTGCAAGTGGCCTTGCACCAGGCAGATAATGATAATCATATTGCAGGATCTAAATAAGCTTGAAACAGCCGCCCACAGATGCCATGATGGATATGAGAACTAGATACTCGCAGTATTTGGTTGTACTCACTGTTTTGTTGATGATCCAGGACTTTTTGGGTGTTGATTAATTTGTAGGATGTGTGGAGAGCTGCTAGTTGAGGCTGAACTAATTTGTCCAACTTTTGCGTCAAAACAAAATAAAAAAAATTACAAACATTCCTCCAAAATAAACAGGTCTTAACAAAAACAAAGTACAAATCAACGGGGCGATAAACATAATTATCAATAAAACTGAGATTTAATCAAACACACTGCAGCTGAAGACTGTCTCCTCTTTGGTATCTTCCCTGCTCCAGTAATTCAGCACACCTGCCTTCAGTGAAAGGATCCTGAGATGCAGGTCAGGTGATGCATTCAAGTGACTCAAAAAAAAGGGAAATTACAAGGGCTTGCTGTGGCTCTGTTGACTCTATTTATTGATATCATCTCATTGATCACAGGCCCCTGAACTGAATCAAATTGAATCGTATTGTGACAGACTTTGTGATATCAGCGAAGAATCAATATAACATTGTACTTGGACAAAACTTGTGATTTACACAGCGAGAGGGAACATGCTTCTTTGCGTACTCAAGTTTAATTTGAATTCCACTTTCACCATCCTGATGACATCCATGAAATAATCGCCAGTGCGCCAAAATTCACCGCTGAAATTGACTTCCAATACAACAAGTTCACCATTTACTCCTATCTGTCTTTTTTTTTAAATAATACTTCGTATTTTTGACCTATTTATTAAGATCAGCGTGAACAAATGTTCTTTGAGCTGAATGCCACAGGCAGCCCAAGGACCTCACAAAGTAGTCCGTTACTGAAAAACTGTTTTTTACGATCCATGAC
>NW_024611980.1:0-1328 GCF_008729295.1 Plectropomus leopardus
TATTATAGTTTTCTTAACATTTTCCCCTTTTTAAAAAAAAATAGTAATAATTTTCCAAATCTACTAATTTATTGCAATTTGTGGGATATTACTTGCCCAGTTGCTTATTGCCTTATTTCCCCATTTTGAAAGAAATCAAGCCAATTTGCTTAAGGTTCAAAGGTCATATATTCTTGTGAGCAGCACATGAAAACAGATGTTGATCCAGGTTTCAGAGGGTAATGAAGACTACAGTGAAGGTGAAGGGTAAACGGTTAATAAATAATTAAAAAATATGTAAAAGAACAGGCTCCCGAAAGAACACTGAATGTTTTTGTGCATGTGTGTGTGCGTGTTTGTAAGAGATCTGTGTCAGTGTTGTAATTTGTCTGCACTGAACCATGCCTATTGTTGTCCTTGTAAACTGAGAGCAACGAGTGTTTCATTTTAGATGTGTCTGATAACAGGAGCTCCGCTGTATGAATTCAATTAATTCTGCTTGTCTTTCTCTCACACTCTTTCCCTTCATCTCTTTGTTTCATCTGCATCCTCCTCTCCTGTCCTCTCGCAGGTTATGGTGGGGTGGAGCTACTGCTGGTGCTGTGTGGCCTGGATCTCTCTCTGCCCTGCCCTCGCCACTGCATCTGCTACACTTCACCTAGCACAGTGTCCTGCCAGGCCCACAACTTCCATGCCGTGCCCGAGGGCATCCCCGCCCAGAGCGAGCGCGTCTTCCTGCAGAACAACAAGATCCAGCGGCTGCTTCGCGGCCACTTCTCGCCTACCACCACTATGTTGTGGCTTTACTCCAACAACATCTCCTACATACAACCGTCCACCTTCCACGGCTTCGACCGCCTGGAGGAGCTCGACCTCGGGGACAACCGGCACTTAAAGGCCGTTGCTTCAGACACCTTCCTAGGCCTGGGTAGGCTACACGCCCTGCACCTATACCACTGTGGCCTGATCAGCCTGCCTCCGGGGATCTTTGCAGGCCTCCATAATCTCCAGTATCTCTACCTACAGGTACATGGATAACAGCATCCTTTTATCTCTGCTGTATGTTGCATCTGCCACCACAATCGCATTATAGTGTAATCTGTCCATCAGCCCGGCTCAGCACTTACCGCCTATTCTGATTTATTCAATTTATTTTAATTGGACACTGATCACACTGCTGTTTTCCAGAGTGCGGGGAAAATACCAAAAAGCAGCCCACACATAAAAATAATCTACAGTACAACTGCTGTGGTCAAACACAGAAGACAGAACTGAAATTCAGGATTTATATAGTGGGTTTATAAAAGGACGGCGTATACTGTATGGAAATGATCACTGGTCCATATTAT
>NW_024611981.1:0-2280 GCF_008729295.1 Plectropomus leopardus
ACCGCGTTTGAGGCTTCCAGACTGAAACATCTGTTGGATGGATTGTGATGAAATGTGGGTCATCATTACGATCCCCTCAGGATGAGCTGCAGGAACTTTATTGATCCTGTGACTTTTCTTCGGGTCAACATGTGAACGTGTCCAGTACTTTGGTTTATGACCACATGCCTGCAGAAATAATGACATTCACATCAGATTCTCGTTGGCGCTTCATTGAACGACCCCCTCCCAAACTTTCCTGTTTATCTGGCTGTCCAATCAGTAAAGATAAAAATGTTAGAAACAAAACAACAAACACAAAAACAACCTGTAGCTGTGGCTCAGGAGGCCGTTTAGGTTGTCCACTAATTGGAAGGCCGGTGGTTTGATTCCCGGCTCCTGTGGTCCGCAGGTCCGGGTGTTCTTGGGAGAGATGGTGACCCGTGAATTCTCCTGATGGCTGTGATGAAGGTGTTAAAGCTGAGCGGCAGCCTCCTGTGTGTGAATGTGTACATGGTGTAAGTTGCAAAGCGCGTACGAATGATTTGTTATGGATTTTCAAACTTTTAAAATGTAAACCGTCACTGCAGCGCCACCATCAGGACGGTTGGTTTGTGTTTGCAGCCGAGGAAGTTTGGCATGAGACTGGACCTGTGTAAAGTGTGGCTTATTTTGATGAACGCGAAGTTGGGTTTCCTCCGAATAACAACAACAATATCGATAATAATAACAAAAACTGGGGGCTTTTGGCCCTTCAGCAGGGTTTTATATCTTCACAGGTTAAAGTTTAAAATGTGTGGAACAGACACACATCTGAAAGTGGCCGTCAGTGATGTGAAGTATGATGATCTGTACTCAGCGGGCCGAGTCGTACCAGCTGCAGCTCACTGGAGTGTCAAAGGAAAATGTGCAGCTTTTAACGTTTAAACGTACGGAGCTCTGAGTGACGCTCTGTCCTTATCTGATTCCCTCCTCTGACTGTCGCTCACACAGCAGCTCCAGATCATTTGAGACAGATAGTGTGGGTGTTTCCTGCTCCAGTGTGAGTCCTCTCACATCAGCCACAGATCACACGGTGCAGACTGGAGCCTCTCAGGCGTGTTCACGGACTGTCGTCTGCTTTAGTCTCTCTCTCTGCACCAGCGGTCGTTCATCAGGAGCTGCCAGCGTTGGCCCAGGTCCTGCGAGCCGCGGGGCGTGTTGGAGGAGTTACAGCACACAGTTAATGTGTACGGCTGAATCCACACATTCCTGCTACAATTCAACACAAAGCACACGGTGACATGAAGCCTGCCAACTTCATGACTTCATGTCCAGACCTGTGAATGAACGCCACTCGCAGCCAACTCATTCATTCACTCACAGGAGGCTGCAGCTCCCAGCCACAGACAGGACAGAGATTAACCCTTTAGGGACTGTTTGGGGCATTTTAGGTGTTTTTCATTCTTCATGTTTTGATCGTTTTGGCTGTGGAAACGAAATTGGTACATTCAGACTGTTAAGTCGAAAAACTGCTTCACTGAAACCTATTCAAACTGACTTTTTTGATCCCTGTTTGAAAGAAGCCCTGTTGTCAACACTGTATCCAGTCCTCTTTGTACATCCACACAGAGACCCCGGGGTGTGTTTTGGTCTGATGAACGAAGAATGAGATGTTCAGATGTGTGTGTGTTAACTGTGATCCTGGTTTGTGTGTTTGCAGGTCAGTTCATTAACAGTCGACCCGGAGGACGAGCTGCAGGTGAAGGTAAGAACCAACGAGCAAACACACACTGATGACGCTGTTTAAAGGACCACACTGATGGACCTACAGTGAAAACCTAACAAAACCAGATATAATAAGTCCTTTAAAAACCCTTTATTAGGGGTTTTGTCTTGTTGCATGTCAGAATTCAATCAGTCCAGCTGTTTACAGATTTATTTGTGGTCATGTGACTTCAGACTGGTGGGTCTGTATGATGTCTGAACTCAGAGTGTGACGGAGCACAGCTGAGTCCATCCTCTCATTACAGACGCTGCTTTTTATTCATTAATTCACTTTCAACCTCGTGTCCTCTCCCTGGAGACATGCTAGGTCCCTCTGTGTCCCCTAAAGACCCCCTGAGGTCAAATGTCACTAATGTAGGGAGGACCAGCTGCCACTTAGTATTAGGAGATACACCAGTAACAAAGACGACCGTAGCAACATGTCCGTGTGTGTCTCCAGCTTCAGGTTTCACTGTTTGTGTCCAATAATTAGAACTGATCCTTTCATTTATTAGTTAACTTCCTGTTGTCTGTGTTTCATGATGATAATAACAA
>NW_024611982.1:0-4801 GCF_008729295.1 Plectropomus leopardus
GTGTATGAGCATTCATGTGTGCGAGTGAGTGTGTGTGCATGCGTGCAAGTCTGTGCGTGTGCGTGTGCGTGCGTGTGTGAGACAGAAAGTGTATGTCAGTGAGTGATGTATGACAAAATGGGTGAGACTTAAGAGTGAGAATGAGTGTGAGTGAGGTGGGCCGATTGGTCTGGGTGTAAGCTAACAGAAGGCTTTCGACTCAAAATGGACACTTTCCTGTATGTCTCACAGCAACAAACAGACCTGGCAACATTTAGTCTGTAAAAGTTTAAAACCTGAATAAAACCTGAGAATTAAAACTAGATTACCGTACATAGAACTGTACTTGGACATACACCTTCAAAGCAGCTAAACACAAGTCAGCTCTTAGCAATTTAACAACTTTGACATATATTGAACCTGACCTGTGTTACAGAAGCACAAATACTAAACATCAAATACTGTACGCTCATTTCAACAGTTTTTACTCACTAGAAATCCCTGAATACCTTGCTTTGATGGCAGGGTCATGTGACCTACAGAAGGTGTTTTTCTGCTATCTAACTTTTTTTTATGCTTTCCAATCACAAATGTGAAAACAGTGAACAAATACAAAACCGTGTACTCCAATAGAATACTTTGGTTTACTTTTGGTCTTCATGAACTTTTTTTTTCTACTGTTGGCCCCCCAAGTACCTCCTCCCTTTCAGCAATTTTGAGGTAGCAGTAACTGAGCACTTGTAATACTGAGCCAGATGAGAATGAAATGAAAAAAGGCTGAACCAAAAAAACACAAAACAAACGTACTGCTATTCTTTTAACAGTTTTTGTGACTATTCATAATTTTGAGAGCGGGATCATTGTCATTGCGTTGTCCATCAATTCTGTCAGAGTTTCATTATCAAAACATTAAAAAAAGATGAAAGTAAAATACAATATTCAATTAAGTAAAAATAAATGTTCAGCCACATCACACTCACACTTGTGTAGACAACCAGTATACAGTGGCATGCAATAGTTTTGGTGCCCCTGGTCAAAATTTCTGTTTTTGTGAACAATTAAACAAGTAGAAGATGAAATGTTCTTTAAAAGGCATAACGTTAAACATGAAACACTCTTTTCAATATTTGTCTGTAACTTTATGCCTTTTAAAGGTCATTTCATCTTCTACTTGTTTAATTGTTCACAAAAAAAAGAAATTTTGACCAGGGGTGCCCAAACTTGTGCATGCCACTATAGCTATCCCTAGCCACAACATCTAGCCCAGAAGAGCATTTTTTAATGTTTGCAGTTTTGGGCTGAGCTTTTGTTGTCCCATGTTCAACAATATCTTCTGGATGAACTCGAATGTGTTCTTCATACCTTTGGGGTAATCCAGATGGAGTGCATTTATTAAGCCAAAGAGAAGACAAAGTGCTTGAGAGGTTGTAGGAATGTCATCCATGACGATGTTTCCTTCTAGGATGATAGCAACGCTGTTGATCAATGGTGGCATGTCCTCAGTCATGACTCTAAGAACCCCAACAGGCACCTGGGTGAAGTCATCTTCAGTGTCTGAATCCTGTGTTCAAAATGAAAGAACACAAATAAATTTAGGTAGAATGTTATGACCCACGCTTATAATGTCACTCCTGTAATCATAGTCTCTGCAGGAATCATAATTTAAAAATCACATAGAAAAAAACAGCACTCAGGAATAGTGTCTTACAGAGCTCTTTTGAAAGACTGTGAGCAGGTGGAACTGGCCGCATTTCAGCACCAAGCCTTAACAAAATGCATTTTTAAAAAGTCCATAAAGGCTGTTTGTGTGCCAAATTTTTGAGCTAATTTTCCTACGGTACTACTCAATGGTGCGATGTACATTTTACGACATCAGACCTCAGTCTCAGTTCTCTGGCATCAGACAAATAATATTGGTGTTTAGACGAAAAAGCTTCAGGTCACTGGGAAAACTTTGTCAGGCCGATAGGCTAGTACAAAGAGGCCTCAAACAAAACGGCTTCAGTCCAAGCAGTCTCAAGCCAAACAGACCAAACAGGATCACGCCAAACAGTGCAGCAGCACATGCTCAAAAGAGATCTTTATTTATTTATTTATTTTTTAGATATTTCAACCCAAAGTTTAACAAGACAAAGCCATTATTTTATTACTGTATCCTTTAAGAAATGAGTGTTCTGCAAAATGATTTTACTGCAAAGGGCATCACATCAGTGGGGTTTATTTATATCAGACCTGAACAATGTGTTTTTCTCTGAAATCTGAGAACTGAACCTGAAGATGAAGATGTCCTAAAATGTGCACTGTACGATGGTCATAAATGTACTTACTGAGCAGCTGAGGAAGAATTCGCTGGAATTATCTCCAAGATACAGGGGCAGACATTGCAGGACAGCAGTGCGTGTTGTGGTGATGTCATTGGTCTCATGGAAAAGATGACAAAAACAAATAAGCAGAAGACCATATGAAAGGCAACATTATTTAGAAAACAAAATTTGTGCATATATGCGTGTGCTCAAGTTACAACTTTGTGCTTGAGGTAGTTCAAGAATTACTTGTACTGTAGTAGTTGAAGTAGTAGTTGTTTTACAAAGTAGTAGCAGCAGCTGTAGGCGTAATTGAAGCAAGCAAGGACACTACCATAAGGTGGTAATAATGAAGAATCTGAAACACTTACTTGTGTACTGATTGGCTGGAGGAGGTGATCAAGTGATTGGCCGACAACTCCTTTTCTGGATTTGAAGAGGTCAATGAGACGAGTGGTGTGGTGGTCAAGAGCTTCGTAGAAGTCTTTCTTGAGGTTCTTACTGGCAACCCTGTAGAACTCAGCAAACACCTTAAAAAACAAAAAACACATCCAAAGGATTGTTTACTCCACTATGGCAGTCATTTTAATGCCAATAGTCTATTTGACTGTTGTATACATTTCTCAAAAAGCAAAGACCAAATTGCAGAAACTGACGATGTGTTAGGTCTACTAAATGATTAATCAAGGAATCTAAAGAACCAACAGAGTAATCTACAATGAAATTAATGATTGGTTGTGGTGTGGTTCAGTACCTAGCTTCAATGATTAATCAATGAACTGATGATCCAATTGATCAACAACTATTTTGGTATTTAATAAATCATTATTTGATTTAAAAATGTAAAAAGCCCTCTGATTTCAGCCTCTCAAATGTGAATATTTTCTGATTTCCTTTGTCCTCCATGAAAGCAGACCTATTATCTTTGTGTTTTAGGTAAAACAAGACATTTACACACACCAGCTTGAACTTTGGGAAACAGTGATCAATATTTTTGCCATTTTTCTGATATGTTGCAGACCAAGCCACTAACTGTTTGGGTTTGGTTCATATTGGTTTGATCCCTCTAGGGCCCAACCAATTACCTGATTAATCAAAACAGTAATTGGCAGATTAATCGATTGTGAAAGTAATCGTTAGTTGCAGCCCTAGGTCAGCGTAGTGCAGTGTAAGTAAGTCATACCTGACTTTCTGTGAACAGTGCAGGCCAGCGTTCCATCATCCTTTTGACTGAAGGCTGTTCTTCCACGATTTCTTTACGTCGCAAAGAAAATGTCTGGCCCATCATTTTCTTCACATTAGCTGAGTCCGGAAGCCTTTTCTTTGCTTCACTTTCAAGCTGTCTTCTAACTGACTCTAGAGTATCTGCATTTTCACCATCAGGAAAATTTGGCAAGAAATTTGTCTCACTTCTTTTTGCCCTTTTTATGTTACTACATGATGGCTGTCCTTCAGGGAAACCCCTTTTCAACTTGTTGCTATTCACTGTGACATCTGCCATTCCAGATCTTCTCATTTTTGTTCGGAAATTCCCCATCTTGAACTTAATGCTATTCTTCCATCCACAATATCCAGTGAGTGATCCAGCTTCTTTCAGGCAGGGATGTTTTGCAATCAGTGCGGAGGCTACTTCTCGACAGTGTCCCTCCGTGGGGTATGCCGTGTACTTGTACATTGTCTCTGCAAGTCTCTCTAAGATCACGTGTTATGTCCCGAGAAACATCCATCCGAGTTCCATCCTTCATATAGGCAAGGTCTCCCTGTCTCAGTCGGTAATTTACATCCACAGAGAATGCTGGAATATCAAATGCAGAAGGCCAAGGATCCGGCCTCATCATTTGAGATTTTTCTTCACTTGTATACAGTATATCTGTATCAGATGTGCTCGGTGAGGACAGTGCGCTAGAGACTGAAGAGAGGGACTCAAGACTTAAAATTTTCAGCGTAGCTCGATCTGGCAGTTCTGACACATCTGTCAGGTTGCAGAGGGCATTGTTAAACAGTGGGTCTTCAAACTGTAGTTTGAAGTCATATGGTAGTTCCAGTTTAACTTTTAAGTGATCCAAAAGAGACTCAAGGTTGCTTGGTTTCTGATCAAGACTGATTCTTCTAATGTCACAATCAGTGACGATGACTCTGATTGGCCACTTCTGTTCCATCATCCTACAAAGAACAGAGTCATAAATTTAGTCCAGTTAACATAATATGTAATGTTTCAAAGAAACAAACAATGTGCCTCTGACTCGGTACGCTGACAAAGGAAAAACATCATTGAACTCAGTCAACTGCGTGGCAACCAAGCCTGTGCTGCTTTGTGTCAATTCATAAGCACGAAGATGCTCATGATACCATGCAATCATTGGTTTGCACAAGAAAACAATGTCTGCATTAAGCACTAGCACTTGCTTAATTTGCCTGAACTCTGGAAGCCCTCCACATGAACCTACAGAAACCACCATATCTGCAGCGTAGTTCATTCCATCAATAGTGACAGACACAGCTGACAGGACTGTGTTTTG
>NW_024611983.1:0-8783 GCF_008729295.1 Plectropomus leopardus
TAATGTTCCCTACCTGTGTCGGGGGGTTTGATGAGGTCCATGATGACAGAGTCCGCTCCTTTAGTGTAGACCGTGATCTGATCCGTCAGAGGGTGTCTGACCACCACAGACATGCGCTTCCTGGTGGAGTCGAAGCCCAGCGTGTGCAGCAGCTCAAAGCTCAGCTTCCCCAGGTGCGGCAGCTCCACGGTCACCTGGTCAGGGAGGCGTCCGACGAGCGAGCACTTGTAGGCCCTGGCGGCGTAAACCAGCGCAGCCTCGTCAGGCGACTCTGCTTCGTAACGCAGCTCGGCCTCCTCCGCGTTCCACGCCTTCCCGTCGTAGCAGGGCGGGATGGCGCTGAAGGCGTTCTCCAGGCCGGGCGGATGCTCCTCGTTCAGTTTGGTGAGCGTGCTCTCTGCGGACGGGGACGACAGCATGCTGGAGCATCCCCTGTTGGAGGAGCGGTTGGTGATGAGGCTGGAGGAGCTGCTGCTGTTGGAGCCGGAGGTCAGACGGCTGGGGGTGAAACGTTTGATGAAATCCTCGATGGTCTTAACTGGAGACTTCATCTCAAACCTCATGCGGACCTGCGGGACAAAGAAACACGAGTCAGTCACACCTGCAGCAGCATGTAGCAGAACTTCTCCAAATTATGAAAATACAAAGTTATTTTGGAGCTTAATGTTTAGCCTTTTACAGTTTACGTTACTGTGTGGAAGTGAACTTTGGTCATTTAGCTGCTGGCTACAGACACCAGCATACTCCATCAGAAAACTTGAAAATCGCAAATGCAAATCTTTTTTGGTTTCTCCTACAGTACATTTATGCACTTTAGTCTGTTTCACAGTTTCACTGCTTCCTTTATTATTCTATTATCATTATTATAAAACTTAATTGTTTCCAAAAGCACACCGAGATAAAGTTAAACACTGTAGAACATAGAAAAAGTTGGTCACCTCGTGCTTTTAAAATTATAATTGCAGTGATGGATACACAAGTCAGTTCATTAAATAAATATCACGTGATCTTCTTCAATCGTTTTATTATTTTTAACATATTTACTGTTTTACTTTGTACTGTTATCCTTTAATTTGCCTCTCATTTACAGATTGAGTATTTTACTTATTTTTTATTTTTACTGTTATCATTTTTTTTCATTTATTTATTTTTATCTTACTATTTATAGGTTTTATGCCTCTGGTGTTTCCTCCTGTAGTGTTTCCTCAGTTCCTGGTTTTAATTAATTGAGTATTGTTTTTGTTTTTTCGCGTTTTTATTCACGTACTTGTGTGTGTTTGCGTGTGATCTTGGTTTTACTGTATGAAGCACTTTGTGTTACAGTTTGTATGAAAAGTGATATATATTTTTAAAGTCTATCTATCATCAGTATGATGTTAAGTTGGTAAAACCTCTTGAGCTCAAGAAAATCTGTAAGTTAGGTTTTATGATGATTTAGCTTTTGGGAAACAAGACCCAGCTCTAGTAGTACAAAAGACTCCAGTCCTGATGAAAATGCACCTCCTGGCTTTTATCCTTTAGTCAATCCTTTATCCCGAGGTGGTGCAGTACAATAGCAGAAAGAGTGACTCACATTGAGGACTCCTGGCAGCAGGAGCCTCTGCACTCACATATATAGATATAAATCACTCAGGTGCCGGTTCAGCCACAAGGGCATTATAATAAAATGTGAACAATTACACTGGCACAAAGGACGAAAAAGCACAAACAATAAAAAAGAAACAGCGACTGTATCAAAGCCAACGCTTTTGTGCAGATTTACATTTCCTCCCATTTTATCAGATCACCTCCAAACAGAAACACCATAAATCCATCGAGTCCATAAATAATGTGTCACACTGTAAAGCCTAATCTGAGCAGATTTGTGCCTGTGACTGGCAGCACGGCGAGCTGGTGCACTCGGTGTGTGGCGAGGAGAGGATATCACCTCTGAACAGGACGACCACACCCAGGCTCCCACAAAAACAAAACAAAACACGGATACACACAACTGCGACCGCAGCGAGCACATCAAAGATACAGGCAGCACGGCAGCGAAAGCTACGTGACTCTGGCAGGATTTTGGAGGGTTTTAGTGTTTTTGAGACGTGTGTTGAGTGTTTTTTTTAGGGAATAATAATGTGCAGCAAACTGAATACTTTTTGTCAAACGATGGAAACTACTCCCACAAGAAAAACATGAAATCTCAAAGGGGTTTTGCTTTTGGAAGGATATCAATAGTGCCTATTGAATCCCCTACTGATGCTCTTTATAATATTTCCAAGTTTTTAAGATATTATTCTTGTTTCAGAGCCAATTTCAGGAGCATGCTGATAATAGAGAAGTGGTTCAATTCTATTGTTCCTTTTTTAGGGGTATATGAATGCAGCCAGACCTTTCAAATTATTACTGTTATAGATTTTATTGATTTATTTAGCTTTAATCACTTCATTTATTTATTTGGGTTCTACCTTGGGTTGAGTAAATGGATAATAATGAGGGGCCTTTGCTGTTAACTTAATTTAATCAAAAAACAAATCTCATTTTCTTCCATCCTTAGTTTTAACATCATCTAATCCTGTTTTACTAAACATATTAGTCTAAACTCAGAGAACCATATGAACATGTGCAGTAAAGAGATTTGTAAAATTTGAACACAGGACAGGAGGTGTAATGGTAACAAATGTAAGTGTATAGAGGGGTAGAAATAATCTTTTGCCCGTTACTTTTTGCCCCCCCATCAAATACTATTACCAACTTTAAAAAAAAAAGAAAAAAAAGTGGTATCTGAAAACTAGTAATTTTGTAAAATTATAACTTTATAAAGTTGGTATCGGTTATTTTTCCTGCCAGATTGTTTAATTTGTGTTCTTGTTGTTATAAAGTAAAACTTTATTAAAATTAAACAGCAGTGAGTCCTCTGTGGCTCGGTTACTGCTCGTTGGTGCGACATCGATATGGGACACATAGCTGTCCCAAGTCCACACTAATCACATCCCACAGCATCCTCGATTAAACGGGCGGAGCAAAACCACATCCGGGCATTTGGACCGAACTTGGGGAGACGGGACTTTGAAGTGGAACAGCATTCGGGCTGCGACCGAATGAGACTTGAGAAAGGGCGAGAGTCAATGGACAGAGCGAAGACGTTACCGTCTCAGTGAGTTACTTAGTTATTGTGTCATAAACAGCAGACGCTTCAGGAAAAAGACCGTTATCGCGGAAGAAGTGTTCGGCAGCAAACAAAAGAAACGATGTAAGAAGAAGATAAACTAGAGTAAATATCTGAGTCTTTCCAACGCTGGAGACAAAAGATGCAGTTTGATGCTGAACTCGCGACGTTTCTTTTAGACTCGTAAGTAACATTTAACACCGAAACATATCTTTAGATTAACTAATGACAACACAAACTGTAGGCTCACAGTTCGCCATAAACTTCTCAGACGGCGTGATGTGACTGTTTTCTGGTTACTGTGGCGATGTTAAACCTGATGAAGGTAAACTAAACACAAACGCCTGAAGGTTGGACCGTTGAGGTGAGTTTTACCTTCTGCCGGGGCTGGTTCGGGGACGACACCACCACCGTGTTGCAGATGGTGAGAGCGATGAAGAAATCGATGATGTCGGCGAGGTCAGAGGGCAGCGTGGATGTGGGCTGGCTGTGAAAGCGCATGAAGTCCAGCTGACTGCTGCATTCGTTGACTTTGTTGAGGAGCTGAGGGTCGGGGGTGATATTTTTCTCCTGCAGGAGTGGAGGAAAGGAGGGTTTATTAGAGGAGAGCGCACGGCGGCACAGAGTATGACGGCGTGACGGCGAGGAGCACTGACCATGGGGCTGCTGAAGGCCGTGTGCTTGGACAGGATGCTGGCTCTTTTGGCCTCCGCCCTGCTGCCCGTCCTGCGGTGGGACTTTGTGCTCTGGGAGCGCAGCACCACGCGGGCGCTCTGGTGGCTGGTCACACTGTCCCGTCTGGGCAGGGTGCCACCGTGAGACGTGCACTCTTCCTCCTCAGAATCCATCTCCTGGTACATGGCGAGCCTCCTCGCTGGATAACACACGCACACGTCATTAGGAGTGACTTAAAAAGCAATGAGTGCTCACTGAGGGAGTGTGTGTTTGATGGCTTGTCTCACCGTTGGCATCATGGGAGTACTCCACCCCCGCCACAGTGCAGCGGCGAAACACCATCTTGTTCTCCGTCAGCGTGCCCGTCTTGTCAGAGAAGATGTATTGCATCTGGCCGAGGTCCTCGGTGATATTAAGAGCTCTGCACTGCAGGTGAGAGTCCGTCTCCTCGTCGTACAGATCCATGTCCTGATGGATGAAGTACACTTGGCAGATCTTAACGATCTCAATCGACACAAAAAGGGAGATGGGGATCAGCACCTGCGAGAGGACAGAAACTTTGTTAGAGAAGAGTTAGAGCTGTTTGATTTTACGGCCTGCTCTCTACAGTAAAGACTGTGGAGCATCTCAGATGATTCAAAAAACACAGAAAGCATGATGTGGGAAAATATAACTCTAACTAAGAGGTGTGAAGAATAAACTGAAAACAAACATAAATGCAACACTTGTTTTCACTCCCATTTTTCTTGTGATAACTTTAGGGCTGCGCGATAAAACTATAACGATGTCAAATCGTAATATAACTTTTAAATTTAGTTTAACAAATAATAATAATTAGTTGAATAATCCTGCTGTAAACCATCTTCAAGGTGATACTACAATTACCATCATAGATCACCAGACCCATTACTGATGATTAATTTACCGCTCTCACATTTAAAAAGACTTTTCAAATTACAGCACAATTCAGGATAAAACAAAAAGATCACAAACAGGGAAATACTGGCTTTAATGAAAGCTGAATTAAAATAATGATAATAACATGATATTTTCGTTATGATCCAGCATGGACATGACCAACAGCCTGCGCCAGCGCACAGAAATGTCCAAAAGACTGCTCCAGCGCAGACATGTCCGCCAGCCCGCTCTAGCGCACGTACAAGTCCAGGGCGGACATGTCCGACAGCCTGGCAGTCCAGACTGGGGCTGCCAACTCCCACACATCTGCCGTGCCTCAGGCTTTTGGGCTTTGTCTCACGCTGTCATGACGCCAAGGAAAATCTCAAGCCAAAACACAGCGAGGGCTGAAGTGTTGAACAATCATGTAAAAAAGTGAACCACTTTGACACAGCATTTCATCATCTGATCAAACAGCTGATGGTCCGACAGCAGCGCAGTGAGACAGACAAACAGAGCGCAGCTTCTCCTTAAAGAACCAAACTGTCTGAAACAGACACATTGCAGAGGTGGAAAGTGACTTCTTTAGACCTCTACAGACGACTTTGTGTTAGTTTCAGGTTTATATGATATCCTATATAATCCTTATGAAATTTCCTTCTTTTTTTTTTCTTCTAAATTTCAGGTAATTTTCTTGTTACTTGTAACCTGAAACTTCTTCCCATGTTTTTGTTTAGGTTTTTAAAGAGTTAAATCTGTGTTAGTGAGCACTTCTCCTTTGCAAAGATAATCCATCCACCCGACAGGTGTGGCATATGAAGGTGCTGATTTAACAGCATCATTACTACACAGGTGTGCTTTTGGATGGTCACAATAAACGTACGCTCTATAAAAAGACATCTGAATTAATTTCACAGCATGAGGGCTACAGATACGCATTTTTTGTCTCATAAGATTTATCTGTGAAGCAAATACTACTCTAAAATAGGGATGCACTATATTGTTTTTTTTTTTGCCGCCAGCTTATTTTGGAAGATTGCAGATGTAGATATAAATATATGCATATATTTCTTTCAATGTAGTTACAGAGAAAAATAAGTCTCTTGTGTGGAACTAAAGGAGTAGTGTGTAAAATTTAGGGGGATTTAGTGGTATTTAGCAGGGAGGACTGCAGATTGCGACCAGCTGAACCGTCTCCTGGTTAGGTTTCCTCTGGTGTTCAGGTTTTAACCAGGAGCCGAATTTTCCACAGAGGTCTTTTCTTCTCGAAACAAATGGACCAGGTGAACTCTCACGTTACAAATCAGTGTGTTTCTGACACTGTTCAGCTCATCTGAGACAGCTGCTAACCCAGCACCTGCTGCTGTGCGCTCATCTTTTTTCTCTGATGACTAAAGATCCAGAAATTAAAGAGGTTTGTATCAGGAGCTGATTATCTACAGAGGTCTCTTCCTCTTTAAAATAATGATTCGGGCGATTTAAATCAGAAAATGTGTGTTTTCACAATAATCTTGTCGCAGAGGGGCTGCTCACTACTACGGCTGATGCAAAAATGTGAATGGCCCTCTCTAAAGCCACCGTTTGGTTTGTCTGTTCTGGGCTACCGTAGAAAAATGCTGATCTCCCTAGACGAGGACCAGCTCCCTACGCAGATAAGAACTGCTCGTTTTAAAGTGACAAAAACACAGCAATTGCTATTTTCAGGTGATTATGCACTAAACAGTATTATATTTGCATCTCTTGTCTGCACTTTTGCTATTTTTGTTTGTCCTTTGATATCTTATTTCTTTACTCTTTTATTGTAAACCTGTATGCTTTATTATGCTTTTATATTTTATTGCTCTATAAAGCACTTTGAATTGCTCTGTTGTATGAATTTCGCTACACAAATAAGCTGCCTTGCCTAAAAAAAATACACTTAAAACTGGTTTGTGACCAACATTTGAGAAAAACAGGC
This sequence comes from Plectropomus leopardus, assembly GCF_008729295.1. Classification (NCBI taxonomy): domain Eukaryota; kingdom Metazoa; phylum Chordata; class Actinopteri; order Perciformes; family Serranidae; genus Plectropomus; species Plectropomus leopardus. The sequence goes on from NW_024611983.1 coordinate 6,681, forward strand.
TTTTTGTTTGGATTAAAAGTCTAAGATCTTTTATTTTGACTAATGAAAAAAAATGGTTGTTTGTATATTCAGTGAGAATTCGTTGGAAGATTAAGCTAAAAGTAATGAATAAACAGTTAAAAAATCGCATGTAATGGATAAACACTTGGTACAGTTAGCTACGCTCATTTTCCGTCACGTTTTCTCTCGGTCAAGTTCTTAGTCATTTAAAAAATGATACACAAGTGTTCAGGGTTTATGTTTGATTGTTTAAAAATTGTTGGTGTAATCCCCGAGTGAGACATTTCCAGGCAACATTTCTGGAAAGTAGTTCCGGAGAAATGAGTCATAGCTTTTTGGGAGGGCAGTTGAGGTTGCACACTTTCCATGCGGACGCCAACAGAGTCATGTGTTTATTTGGAGCAGTGTCTGGTAAAACTGGTGGGTCCTCCAACCTTAAACAGTCACTGCCGAAACCAGTGAAACCAGTCACTGACTTCTCATTTACTGCCGACCTGCTATCAGAGGAACGTGCTGCCACATCTGACACGGGACACGCTGACATGTTCATGACGTTTTTGGATCCAAAACAAACAAATCAATAGCTGTCAGTGGCTTCTTCCTCTCGTATTAGAAAGATTATTTTGCAGTATGAAGCACACACAGAGAAGATAAAGATCTAAAGGTCAAACCTCCGCGGGGAGAAAAATAACCACAGCGAGCGCTCTGATTTACAGCTTGTGAGATAAACCATTTCAAACTTAATCATGCAGCGCGTCTTGTTTACGTCTTTATCTGTGCCTTTGTTTCTTTTTGAGCTTCTCTGCGGCTCGTACCTGAAAGACGATGATCATGGTGAGGAAGAGATAAATGGCCGACATGATGGGTGATAAGTCCGTCCCCTCTGGACTAAGAACGTCAAACACGGGTCTCTTATCTCCGTACTGAAACATCCACAACCCATGACCTGGAACAGCAACATCACAAGGTCAACTCATATAAACACTGCAAACAGAAGACAGAAATAACAGGAACAGTAAACACAATCTTTGCTTTTACGCAATAACTGCAAAAAAAAAAAAAAAATGAAGAAATTGAAAATCTTTCCAAAACAACTGGACCGTTAACGCACCGACAGCAGCAAACAGGCACATGACCAGCAGGATGATGACACACCAGAACACATCTACATTCATCTGTCGCTCCAGTTTACTGCGCTTGTAGCGCGGGCCGTTGTTGTTGAGCATAGCTTTGGTCTCGTGACCTGCGGGGACACGCGGCGTGTTAGCAGCAGCGGGTCAGAGGTCAGATATGAAGCGTGACGACCTACGGCGGTGAAAGTTGGGGGCTGACCTGCGTAAATGACGATTCCCACAGCCTCCTCCGTGTTGCGGATGGTGCAGCCTCTCAGCAGCAGGTTTTCTTTGTAAAGTGCATCTCTTCTCCCGCTGCGATGGATTCTGTCGGGTTAGAAGACGCCGAAAAATGACTTCAGTATTACAATCTGTAAATAACGTCAAAAAGAACCTGAAAACGAAACTCTTTAACTTCTATTAATCTTTGTCCAATTTTTATCATTTTTAAAATGTATTTAGTTTTAATCTACCCTCTTCTGTTTGTTTATTTATGAAATTGGATCCTCATTAGTTGCTAACAGGAGAGTTACTATTCTTCCAAAGGTCTACACAAAAAAATAAATACATAACACACAAATGCATAAACCATACCCTACACCAAAATCCACATATTAACCCTTTCCCATCTCAAACCCTATCAAATGTATCCAATGTATTATAGTCCAAGTGTGATATCCCAAGTCATAAAATAAAATAAAATAAAATAATAAAAATAAAGGATATACTCCAACAGTATTTTCTTGTAATAAATTGAGAAACTAAGATGAAATAAAATGCAATACAACTCTGTGTCTTTAGTGGAAGAAACCATAGAGATTTACACAATAATAACACTAATGCTATTGCCTGTATTATCTTTTCTTACATTGTTTTTGACCTTCCTCATATCACTTTAGTTTTATTTTATTGCAATATTTTAGGAGGAATGATTATTGGTACTTTTTTTTCCTCTCAAATATATTTATTAAATTTTCCTTTTTTTCCCAAC
>NW_024611984.1:0-6135 GCF_008729295.1 Plectropomus leopardus
ATCACTACTTCATATTAAACATCACTACTTCATATTAAACATCACTATACTCCTGCATATTAAACTTCACTACTTCATATTAAACTTCACTCCTTCATGTTTAACATCACTACTTCATATCAAACATCACTACTTCATATTAAACATCACTACTTCATATTAAACTTCACTCCTTCATGTTTAACATCAGTTCATTACTTCGCTGTGATGTTCATCCAGGTATCAGTCTACACTTATCATCGTCAAAATAGCAGAGGAAGTAAAAATAGAAGTAGTTGTAGTAGTAGGGGCAGTAAAATAAGAAGTAACAGCAGTGGTAGTGGCAGTATTGGCAGGAGCAGTATTGTAGCTGCAGAAGTAGTAATATAAGTGGGAGCAGTAATTGTAGTAGTAGCAATAGTAGTGGCGGTAGTTGTAAAAGAAGAAGTGACAGTAGTAGTAGTAGCAGTAGCAGTAATTGTAGTTGTAGTAATGGTGGCAGTAGTAGTCGTAGTAGAAGAAGAAGAAGTAACAGTAGTAGTGGCAGTAGTAGTAATGGTAGTTGTAGAAGTAGTCGTAGTAGTGGTGGCAGAAGAAGAGGAAAAAGTAACAGTAGCAGTAGTAGTAGAAGGAGAAGGAGTAAAGGAGGACGAAGTAACAGTAGTGGTAGCAGCAGTGTCAGTAGTAGTAGTTGTAATCATAGTAGTAGTAGTCGTAACACTAGCAGTATAAGTACATGACAGAGTGACATCACACAGAGTAAAAGCCATCAGTGAGGACAAGATGAAAACAAAGTGAAGAGGAGCACAGACACAAACCACACAAACGTGCTCACACTAATACACACTTACACACACACGTACACAAATCAACACACACACTTTAATAAGCACACAGACACACACTGAGTGTGTGCTGGTGTTTGTAATAAAATGTCTCACCTTCTCTCTTCAGCGGCATCGTCTCTGATCCACACAAATCCTCTTTAGGGATTTTACAAACACACACTGCATGCTGGGTAATGAAGTCCTAATCCCTGCTGTCCCATCAGCCCTCTGTGACACACACACACACACACACACACACACACACACACACACACACAGAGAGTCAGTCAGGGTTTGATTGACAGCTCTGAATAATATGAAATATATATATTTTCTGATGTTTCTGACTGACAAACACAAAAACATGTATGATTTAACTCTTCAGTATTTCTGTGTGATTCAGTCACAGTTAAAGAGCCAATAAAACTACCCGTGAACTTCACATCTTAAAGAAACATTTCTAAACGTACATGTCAAAGTTGGATGTGGTTAGTGTGCAGTATGTCTGTGATGCCCGTGTGTCTGTAGCGCCTCCCTGAGGAGCACACAGCACAGTGCAGCTGCAGCTAATATCCCATCATATCTGCATTTATCACATCTGACTCTCATCAACATATTGATTATTATTATGCCAGTTTATTTACATCGAATCTTAAAAAAGTTATATATATTCACCAGCTTCAGTCTGTTTAGACTGTAAAAAATGTCATTCTCCTAATAACAACAATAATAATAGATTTTATTTATAATACACTTTACATTTGAAGCAAATCTCCAAGTGCTGCATAATAAAATAAAATGTTCAGGTTGCTCCTCAACAAGCATCCTGAACATCTGAAAAACATGACTAAAATACCTCTAATATTACTACTGCTACCAGCCTACTACTACTACTAATACTGCTACCAGCCTACTACTACTACTAATACTGCTACCAGCCTACTACTACAACTACTACTGCTACCAGCCTACTACTACTACTAATAATGACAACAACAAAGATACCAATAACAACAATACTAATAATACTACAACTATTTCTACTACTACTACAACAGTTAATAATAATAATAATGATAATAATAATAAAATATTTGAGCTGCTGACATCTTTAAATTACTGGTCAATCGATATATTACTGCTCGTTAGCCCTCAGTTTGACCTCTCAGGCTGACTTTCTTTTTTTTTTAGCTTGGATTCGTAAAACGTTTGCAGATACAGGTGTGAAGCGACAGGTGTGTAATAATCTCAGGTGTGTGTTTATTGTTAGCACACTGCAGTGTTTGTTTGGGAGAGTTTGTCGGAGGACACGGACAGCAGGCAGGCAGTTACAGTCACCTGTAAGACTGCACTCAGGGTGAAAAGGGGGCCCTGTGGCCCTGAAAGAGACTAAAACTCAGCTGTCTCCGGACGGGACTTTGTTGGACACGTTCACCGTGCGTGCCCGCGCGTGCAGCCGCTGAATGATCACCGACAACTCGTTATTTTTAACGTTAAATCGATTATTTCTAGCAGTGAACGTGTTTCCTGTCAGGCGCCGCTCAGGACGCCTCTTTCCGCGGGCATTCTCCCGCCTCTCCCCGTGCTGTGACCAATCAGAGAACCGCTGGGCTCCGAGCGGCCCTCTGATTGGTCACAGCTCGGGAGAGGATGAGCTCGGCTCGGCACGCCATTGGCGGGCTCTGTGGTCACTCACGTGGCCTCGGCTGGCGTATATAAGCGCGCGCTGAGGGTTGTGAGCACGACGAGAAGAAAGTAGCAGCTAATCAGTTAGCCGCGGCTAAAAGCGCGAACACTGCTGTGAAGTCATCAACCCGCGCGTGCACGCACTGACACACGCGCGCAGACCCCTGCGGAGGCGCGTGTCACCGCACAGAGCGGGCTCGCGCCTGTTTCGGGACTTGTTTTTCATGTTAGCTGCACGCTAGCTACTTCCTGCATGTTAGCGGCTAACGGAGGAGCTAACTGTTTACCAGCAGGTCTGATAATTATTCATGACGGCGAGCTGTGATTGGTGCAGCCGGCGACAGGGGCGGGGCTAGAGAGAGGCGGCCTCTTCCTGCAGACCACAGTGAGTATCGATTATCGATCAATGATCAGTGATCAGTAACTGTGTGCAGCACATAGTGAGCATCATTACTGATTATCCATCACTGATCAATATCTCCTGAGCAGAGTATTCAGATACTTTACTGCAGTAAAAGTACTAACTAGCACTGTAAACATACTCTGTTACAGTAAAGTACTTACAGAAACACTGTAAAAATACTCTTTCACAGTACTACCATCACCATCACCACACTGTTAAAATGTTCTGTTACTTTTACAATACTAATACTGTACTGTAAACATCCTGTAAAAGTACCAATACCACACAGTAAAAATACTTTTATAGGCTAAAAGTCCCAACAGACACACCGTTTCAATATGCTGTTACAGTTAAAGTACGAACACTACAGTGTAAAAATACTCTTACAGTAAATTCACTCTGCTAAAGTCATAGTACTCTGTTACAGTAAATATACTAAACTGCACTGTAAAGATACCTTGTTAGTAAAAGCTAGTAAAATTATGTACTACATAACATACTCTCTTACAGTAGATATATTTTGTTAACATTAAAAGTACTTTATTACTGTAAAAGTACTCTGTTACCGTGTTAATTGGTGAATCAAACTGACCCCGCCCCCTCTATCTGTAGGTCACTGTGATTGGCTTATCTACAATGATGTCACTGGACAAAGAGACTGTTCTCCCTCCTGAGGTCAGCCCCGCCTTCCCGGCCCCTGTCAGCCTATCAGAACAGTCCCAGGTGGCCAAGACCCGCCCTCTCCGTCCTAAGAATGGTCTCCAGTTGCCTGGCAACAGTCAGCCCCCCCTCCCATCTGCTCTGCCCACTCAGCGAATCACAAAGAGGCGGTACTCTGTGGGAGTCGGCTTCAAGGGGCTGGCAAAGCGCCGCCGCCGCGCCAACAGTGACAGCCAATCAGAGCCCGTGCTGCCGAGTCACTTCCTGTTGGGCGGAAACATCTTTGACCCGCTGAACCTGAACTCGCTGCTGGACGAAGACGTCAACAGGTGAGACGTTAATGAAACAAGACATCAACAGGTGAGATGTTAATGAAACAAGACATCAACAGGTGAGAAAGGTGTATTTAATCAAAAACCAGCCCATAATTCAGGCGTCAAAGGGTTAATCTCCTCTTTCTCAGGGCGACAAATCAGCAGACACCGAAGTGCTCGCCCCTGCCGTCGCGGGGCGGAGACCCCGTAGAGATCCTGGTTCCCCGTGACATCACAGACCCCCTGAACCTGAAAGGAGGGGGCGGGGACGGCGAGAGGGGAGGAGGCGTCCTGCTGTCCCCCCTGAAGACCAGGAGGAGACACCGCAACAGACACCACGGAGGAGGAGGAGGAGGAGGAGCAGAGAGGGAGGCGCTACCTGCCCGACTGTTCCCCTCCACAGCTCCACCCACAGGTGAGCCTGGAAAGTCATGGATTTCATGGAGTCACATTTTCCAGGTCTGCAAAATTGAACCAGTGAAAGTCATTGAAAGTTTTTGACAAATCTTAGAAATGTGTGGTGCATAATAAATGAAATGACATTAATGTGAGATAACGGTGAATTCATCATTAGCTGTAGCGTCAACATGTTAAGGTGAAAAACTTATGGTGACTATTTTCTTCTTTATTAAAATTTGTGTGATTATTATTTTTAAATTTTTCACCCCTTTTTTAAAAAATGGTGGTGATTTCATTGAATTTTTTTTGACATTGTCTTTTTTCTTCCTTAAAAAAATTATTTTGTTTGAGCATCAGCGTGTTATTAACGTGTCTGCAGTTCCTCTGCTGACCAGAGAGGGCAGCGTGCCAGCCTCTCCTCTCCCCTGTGAACTCAACACGGCCATCACCTGTCGGGATGACGTAGCCCCGCCCCCTATCCTCCCCAGGAGACACACCCACCCTCCACCAGGCCATGCCCACAAGCCCGGTAACCAGGGAGACGGCCGCCAACGGAGACGGCGGCGCACAACCTCGACAAGGTCGGCAGACTGCGCCGCAGACACTGTTACCACGGCCGTCACTGTTCAGCCAACCAAATTCCAGACACCGCTGGTAGGCGGGGCTAAAGCCGGCAGGTGAGTGTCACACCTGACTGCGTTCATTCAAAGTACCGCAGAGTCACGGATGTAAGTAAGAACACTGAGGGCCCAAAATAGATCCTTGTGGTACGCCACGTTATATAAACTGCTCTCCTCCACTGAGCCGCCGCCGTCTGTCTCCTCCGAAACCGATTTAAAGACTCGACAGAGCAGAGAGGAAACAGACGTTTTAAACCGACTCGCCACTAAAACAGTGCTCTGGACGTGAACTTCCTGTAGTCTGAGTGGCCGCCTGGTCACGTGACTTTTGCTCCGCCCCCTGCAGGTTTGGAGGACCTCGGCTCGGTTCCGCCCAGCCGCCACAGAAGAAGGAGAAACACCGCTACCAACACGGCAACCACAGCCGTTACTATGGTTACCATGGTTTCTACAGCGACAGGTGGGAAGGGCGTGTCGGGCCGGAGGAGGACCCGCGGCTTCGCCTCCTGGAAGCCGATTGGTTCAGAGACAAGAAGGTGCTGGACGTGGGCTGCAGCGCCGGTCACCTGACGCTGGGCATCGCCCGCAAGTTCGACCCCACCCACATCCTGGGGGTGGAGCTAGACCCGCGATTGGTCCATGCCGCCAAGCAGAACATCAGGCACTTCCTCTCACATGACCTGGTGGTAGCGGAGAGGAGCAGTGGCGGGGGGGAGGGGGTGATGAAGGAGGCGCAGCGGGCTCTGCGCCTCCTCCCCCTTCCCCTCTCCTTCAGGGTGAGCCGAGGCCCCCTCGCTGCTCCGCCCCTCCTCCCCCCGTCCTCGCTGTCCTCCAGGTTCCCCGCCAATGTCTTCTTCATCCAGGTGAGTGTAACACCTGTCCCCACCCCCTCCCCTTTGTGACATCATCACCACAGTTGTGGCTCCTCCCACAGGGGGACTATGTGTCAGAGCAGGGGGCGTGGCCTGGCCGTGGACAGTATGATGTCATCATGTGTCTGGGTGTGACCAAATGGGTGCACCTGCAGTCAGGTGACGGGGGCGTGACCACGCTCTTCAGGCGAGCCTATCAGAGCCTGTCGTCGGGCGGATTATTCATCCTGGAGCCGCAACCCTGGAGCAGCTACACACACAGCAAGAGAGCCTCGGTAACACACACACATATATATATATATACACATACACACACACACATACACACACACACACACACACACATATACACACATGCACACACATATATATACA
>NW_024611985.1:0-1935 GCF_008729295.1 Plectropomus leopardus
GTGAAAAAATCAGAATTTGACAGCTGATTCATTATCTCAGCACAGTAATTATCTTTATTTTGCAATACTATTGCTCCTCCTTTGTCAGCATTGGGCATTACAATAGACTCATCATAGGTCAGATCCTTAAGGGCCTCTTGCTCTTGTGGAGTTAAATTAGAAAAATTCACATCAGAGAAAGAAAATATAGTCCTCACTTCATTTTCAACCAAACAACAGAATGTCTGCACAGAGGCATTGTACATGGGCAGGATAAATGAACTTTTAGGTTTAAATTTTCTGCTGGTCTGTGAGTCACTAGTTGATCTATCTCACCACGGGCATCAGTGTGCAGAGGGGGAGCATGTGAACAGAGTCCTTTCAGGAAAAAGATCTTAATTTCACCATAATTTCACAATACCATGTAATGCAATGTTAAGACTTTATGTATTTCTATGAGACTGTGTTACAGACAACACATGGAACTTATCTTTCTAAGCTAACCTTTGTTTACTTACACTGTATAAGAGGTACTGCGGGGGCAGGGACAGACATGACATGAAAGAATGTCAGGAACGTTAGCAGAGTGGGAGAAATAATGGCATGCATGGGGGTAACTTTGCAGTCACCATTAATATTAGTATTTAAACACATGCAGCAGTGTAAAATCCTAAGCAATGAGCAAGAACAGTCAGTTAAGTCCTTCACCTGATGGAGTATCAAGTAGAGTGTGGGGACACATACTAGTACTTTTTCATGTTTTCTCTTTTAAAGGAGATTTTTGTTGTCCAAACATTTCCACAACCCTTTCTGCTCAAGGACTCCAGCATATAAGATATGAAAATACACATTCAATAACATGAATAAATGTAGAACACCTTCATCAAAGAGCTGCAAAGAAAGCCCCTCTTAGTTCCTGAAAAGCGGGCATTGTAGAAACACAAGGTTTCCACCTGACAGCAGTGATAATCCATGGCTCCTAGAGGCTGATCTCTGTTGTCGGCCATGACTGTTTAACTGATCTTCACGCACATTTATCAGTGAACCAGAACATGCAGCCTGATCCCTGGAATATCACCATGGATACTATCAAAGACGCACCCTCTATTTTCCATCCTTTAATCCATTCTCTGTGGAGCTATAAAGAGCATCAGTGTGCTACCTCTGGCTAGAGGAGGCAAACGTTAGCTCATATTCTCTCCTGGACAAAGACACCTCTCACACCACAGCAGCATGTTGTGTTAACCACAGCGGCACTGTGCTGTTAGAAACCCTCACAAGCTTCTACTGAGAGCCGCTAAGACTCCAGCACTTACTGTCTTTAATATTCAACATGTGATCGATCCATTCAGCAGCTCCGTTCAATAATGAAGAGCTTTACTTCAATGGAGCCATTCACCGACTCTGGTATTCCCTGTTTTCCCAGCAGCTCTCAGGCATGACTGAATAAGACCTCAGACAGCTGAAGATTTTAATCATCAGCTATTAGTCATTTTCATGTGATGCCTTTGTTTAGACAGATATAAAACTTCATTCATGTGGCTGTTTGCTCATGAAGTCTGCTGACGGTCAGTTTATCTCACATTTTAGTAGTGAAAGAAGAGGTTTGTTAGTTGTTGACTGGTGACGTTTGGGTCTATCTGGGGTATATCTGAAGGATTTGTGGTGTTCTCGTGAATCCAGACTACTGCTGTTTGGTGCTGGTTAATTCTCCTCACAGAGGCGCAGAACATACATGCTGGTTGGCCGCTGGCTGTAGTCTTTGTGGTGTGTTCACGTGCATCTTTTTTAGCTGAGAAACAGGCAGCTTGTTATGTTGCAGCTAGTTTTTTGATGTTGATTGGTTGTGTGGGCCAAGGTCAAGGTAAACTTTATCATCCCCGAGGGGCAATTTGTTTTACAGCCAGCAGAATAAGGACAGGGACAGGGACAGTAAAATTTACATAACACACAAAT
>NW_024611986.1:0-6655 GCF_008729295.1 Plectropomus leopardus
ATAAGAAAGGGTTAACTTAAAAGGAGAAAGGAGGGAAACACTGCATTATTGAGGGTCTAAAAGTGAACAGATTCATTTTCTTGGGTGTTTAAATGTGAAAAGTTAATTTGATCACGAAACAGCTCATTTGATTTCTATATATAGCTTGAGTAGAACTACATTTTTTCCTTTGTTTTGTGCTGCATAAAAAAAGTCAGGAAATTAACCAAAAACATGAAGATTTTTTGACTTGGAATATCCATAACTTTGTCAAAGTGAAGAGTAGTTGTAAAGATGTCTTAGGCCTTGTTTAGACTGTGAAACCCAATCATTTTTTGGCAAATCCAGATTGTATGTATTGATTTTAGGAATTCTGAACAGAAAAAAACCTTATACAAGGCAATTTTTTCAAATTAATCCAAACCACATGTGGAGAAATGTGATTTCAATCAGATTTCTGCAAATGTGTCTCAGTCTGGATGCTCAAATCAAAGTTGCTGCTGAGCAGATCCATGCCAAACAGGACAACATGAGGAACAATAGTCGGCCGACAGACACCAAAATTAGTTTGGAAGGTGAACTGATGGACTTCCATCTCTCATGCTTCTGCACAAAAAGCACAAAAAAAGCCACATCCCTAGCATTGCTACAAAGTTACTGATGCCTACGTCATTAACAACCCCTCAGGATGGGCTAGAGATGTCTGGACACACAAATCTAATCTGATTACTTTCAAATAACAATGTGCAGTGTCTGTCTTCAAGATCTGATTTGAGATACAAATTGGATTTGCCTGCAGTTGGAACGTAGCCTTTGAGTTACCTTGAACTCTTGACCATAATGTCGGATGGTCTGGCAACCATCTCGATACCATTGTCTGGTAACTAGTGGAGCAGAAAGGGAGAGTAACAGTCTGATAAATAAGTTGTTGATGGTACTATGAGGGTACTTTAAACAATCAAACAAAAAAGGGATCTTTTATGTCCTGCAAAGCTCGACAGCACAGCACATTGTGTGCTGCGGCTTCCTGACAGCACAGCTGGTTTTAGAGGTCAAAAGACAACTTCAATTATAACTTCAATAATTACTGGACTGGTGCAATACAATGCTGGATGTTGACTCTCCCCGCAAAGCTGCTCCTTTAATCCCTCTGTTCACAGTCTTCAACAGAACATGGCACACTTCCCTAATTCTTATTCTCTGCCATCCCTGCCACTGCCAGGGGGGACCAGCGGGCCGAAAATCCAAACATCACAGAAAACCTCCTAAAGCAAACACAAATTAGCTGGCTGTATCAGATGTCCCAACAGTTATATTTTTACATTTATATACCAAAAAACTCGGAATGTCTTGTAGCACAGCAGAGACAGGGAATTGATATCTCACTCAACAGCTCAGAAACTGATCTTATCTGGAGAATGTTTTATTACCACAGAAGGTTTCATCACACACAAGCTTTTAATTATACCATAAGACTATTAACCAGACATACATTGGGAGAAAATTATGAACTGAGAACGCTTAATTAAAGCTTATTGAGAAAAATTGCAGGCGAAATTGAATTAGAGGGAAACCACAATTATGGTTTTTAATTCAATGGAATCTGTGAGTGGTCCTAAAAAAGACAATTCCTAAGAACTTTAAGATTCAGTGTGTATGAGTAAGGGTGATATACTGAGTAAGGGTGATATACTGGGGAAAAATGTAATATAATAGGTATGTTTTCTTTAGTGTATAACAACATGTTCTCATCCCAGCTCTTCAAAAATCGCCACTTTGTCAGTGGACCTTCACAACAAAATATGACACTTGGAATCCTCCTGCATATGTTATTGACATTATGGGCCAGGGTGTCAATTTACTTTATATGAATTGAGTTTTTTTCAAAATTGTGCATACATTCATTTTCAAAATAAACTTACAAAGGTAAATCACTTAGTTTTTACTTTTATTTCCTTGTGCAACAAAAGCACATGGTTAGGTTTAGTAAAAACCATAATATCAACATTCACACGAGAAGCACACAGCAGGCTCCTGGGTAAAATTTCAGGGTTTGTTGGGCTCATTCACCTCCCAACCATAGAGATTTTCTAATGTTTTTATACTACAGTACTTGCCGCCAACACCAGGTGTTTATCATAGTGCCACAAAATGTGCCTCTTTGTGTCCGTGTCTAACGCCGACAGCACTGACAAAGTGGCAGTACTTGAGGAGTTGGGGGTGAGAATGGGCTATGTATAATCACTTGAAAATAAGAATCTTTGTGTTTCGTCATATTAGAATGAGCTGTTTATCTACATATCTCTATAGGAAGCAGGTTCTCGTCTTCGGACATCGCCATGTTACACTGCCATGTTTCTACAGAAGCCTAGAATGGACAAATCAAACACTGGCTCTAGATAGGGCCATTCATGTTTGTGCATTTTTTCACTAGCCACCATGTGAGCGTGTTGGAAAAAACACTTATTTGTTTTAATGTTAAACTGCTTTATTCAGTGATTCTACTGGTTTAAATCACTGGGTTCCTTTGTTTTGGAGAGTAAGAGACCACTGGGGGTAATTTGGCTTTCAGTAAAAGCCTCCTGAAAAATGAACACAGAAGCAACAAACCAAGTTTCACCTGGTTGCAATTGGGAGATGCCACTAAATCTTGCTAAATCTTAAACACTGTCCCTTTAAATGCAGATACACTGCAATATTGCACCTCAATATTTGTGGAAACATTTGAGAAACATTATATTTCCCAGTTTAATCCTGTGATCCTAATGTGGTGTAAAGTTGACTCCTGCCTTGACTCATGAACTTCACAACCGACGAAAAACTTCTCACATTACATTTTACCACTTTGGTGTCATTCACAGTGTCAGCTGTTGAAAAACTTAATTGAATCCCAAAGTTTTGTTACACAACAGTTTTGGTAATTGCTTGTGCAAACATCAAATACAAGACAGAAAATAACAGGTTGCACAGCAAGTCTCTAACTGTATGATATTACAGTTTACCTCTCAGTGTAGCAGCAGCAGCGTCTGTTGGAGGACCCTCCTCTTCTGGCAATTTTTGGCATGAGGGTTAAACTGTGACCCCTCTGGAAAGCAGTCACAGCTTGGCTCTCAATCACAGAGCGAATCCTTCAACAACAATGCCATCAGGACAATTTAATACTTGACTAAAGGCTAAAGGACATTTGTACATGGATGAAGACAGAAGTAGCATTAACTAATACCTGCTGAAATATCACAAACCATAGGTTTCTTTGAGGGTGTTTAGGTTTCAGAGAGTGTAAAGGAAGAGAGAAAAACTTGTGTTATGTGCAAATGGTGTCCTCTGAATCTCTCTTGGAATGTTAAGTCAAAAAATATTTATTGCAAAAGCATTATCAATAAAGTATATGTGCATGTGTCCTTCATCTTGCAGTTCCTGTCGCCCTAACAGTCAGCTTCCGTCCTGTTGAAGCGTCCTTGGAGCAGAGATGTTGAATCCATCAGCTTCAGGGTTGCTGTTAGATTATATGTGCTGCTAACCCTATCAAGGAGAAAAGTTTATTAAATTTCAGGGTAGTGCCACTACTTAAGCCTGAAGCTTATACTGATCTGACTCTGTCCCCTTCAAAAATGATATGAGGCAAGAAAAAAGTGAGAAATTCAAACATTAGATTAATATAGAACAGATACTGACAGTAAATAGCTTGTTCTTATTCTGAAGTTGTCACATATTGCCACTTTGCAGTGGACCTCTGTGTCTATATATTAAGTTTCAGGTATCCTTCTGTGTCTGCTGTCTGCTGTTTCTGGGATGGCGCTATCGTGATGTCAAAACAAGCACAAGGTGGGATGGCGTGGCATGTGGTTATGTTTAGACAACACAGGCACATGGCAACCAAAGTCAGAATGTCAACAAATGCACATGCTGGCACCGATAGTTAGGATTATGGGAAGGAGGTGTGTGATAAGGTGAAGAAAAAAACATCATATTCATATAAGAAGTGTATGCTGGGCTGCTGCATGAAAGTCAAGAGTTTGTTTGACCCATCCACCAATCTTTCCAGGTGCCCTCGTGCTACTTATATTACGTCATTTCCGGCAGCGTTTCAGCTGGACGGCATCCTGCTGTGTTTCATGCAGACACGACAGGTTCTGTCGGGTGATCCATCAGTGTGTGAAGGCACCACAACATGTTCTGTCCGACCATGTTCTCACCTTATGCTGTCCAGCGGCATTTCATGTGCTTGTGATAGGTGGTTTTTGGCACTCTTACATCAGAGGCACTGTCAAAGAAGCAGTATTTTCTGGAATGAGATCAAGCTGAAAATACCACTGAAGTGTTTTTTACATTAGAATCTGACACCACTTTTCGCATCTGCATGATAACTGCTGGACGGCATCAGCTGAGATAGAGACCGGACAGAACTGCTTGCGGCAATATTATGTGTTTACATTTGAGAACAGTTGCGAACGTGGTGTGTCAGATGAGAATGCAGCCAGACGGATCCTGTCACAACTGCAAGACACACCACTTAACACCATCAGGTCGAAACGCTGCCAGTGACAATGTAATATAAGGAGCACAAAATTCCCAATATAGGGCAAGAACAAACCACAGACTTGCATTGGTTGCCAGGTGCTTGTGTTGTCTAAATATAATGATGCACAGCGTCATTCCACCATGTGCTTTTGTAGCACCATCCCTGAGAGTCAGCACCAGATGCAAAAGGAACAAAGACGCAGAAGTCCACTGCAAAGCTGTAATAAGTGATGACTTGGGATGGGAATGTGTTGTACAAAAGCACTACCTTTATATTTAAATCAGTTAAAAAACATTACAATACTAATAGTGATTAATGGCAGCCTAAGCTTCATAAACTCAATGAAAATATATTTTGTCTTGTACAAAATGCAATTGCAAGCAATCCTAACTGTAAAACTGGCTCTTTGTTGATCTAGAGCAGAATATATTAGCCCTGAAATCATCCCTAACATACTGTAGATGACTAAAAGGTGCAGTGTATCCCAGTACACACTTACATGCACACACTCGCAGAGACACTGACATTAACCTAGGGGGAGTTCATGTTTTAATTGCTGACACTATAGCTTCTGGCTCTCTGAACCAAATGGGTCCCCTTGCAGGATACATAATCCATTATCATAAATCAGATGCTCTAACACAGACAGGTGCTGCATGAATAATTAAAGGTCGGTACATTAGCATTTGTGTGGAGGTATGTGTTTGAGCCGACATCATTGAACAGGCTAAAAGCACCGCAAAACCCCTCCATCCACATTAAACAGCTTAATGCTTTGCACTACAGACAGAAACGTTGTACAAGTTAGAAAGAGGAGACCAACTTCACCATCCTCCCACTCCAAATGTAACCAAAACAGAGAGGTCTGAAGGAAGAGGAGTATCCACGGGATAGACACCGCTTGGAGCAGTTTTCGTCCTCTGCTTCGCTGTGTGGTCCCATCTCTTGTGGTTGAGCTAGTACCCTTGTCTGAACCTGATCGGGTGAGCCAGGTTACTCTGACTCTGTAATGGAGAGTCCAGGGAGCTGGAGGCACAGCAAGCAAAAGGTCTGCTCAAGCAAGCAGGTTTTAGGACTACAGATCTCCATTCTAACATTAATTACACTTGAGGCAAATTCATTTGGATTTCTGCCCAGTGAGCGATAAGCTTTTACTGCAGACAAGGCAAGAGAGGAGCCCGAGAGCAAGGGGAGATACTCTTGATGCCGCCCTATTTGGCTCCGCAGTGGTGCTTTTATCACAGAAAATGTTGTGGCCTCTAATGCCACGTGTGTGGAATTCAATAAACCCGTACTTTACATAACACTTGGGAAAGGCCTCTCAAAGTGCAGGGCTGTCTGATAGACCAGGGACATTTCAACAGTTAGAGATAAAGTGCAGAATAATAAAAGTGAATTTGATTGTAGGGACATATTGAAGATGCATTACTGCTGAGGTCAATTTGTCATTTGATTAATAAAAAAAATGTATTATTTTTTATTATCAATTAATCTATTTCTTAAACAAAAACACTTCTGAACACAACCTTCTGAAATATTGGAATCTGATGCTTTCCTTCATTTTATTTTACTGCACATTGAATACCTTTGGATCCTGACTGGCAAAAGATTCCTATTGTGGAGACTTGAAAATTTCTGTTGTCGTTTTCAGCTGTAACTGTTATGTGTAAAGATAAACAAAATGGTATGACCTATGTGACGTTTCTGCTGTGCTTATTTTATATACTGTTACTCTGTAAGCATCTTTCATTAACTGAATTTACTGGCACAGGAGGAGGTGACTTTATTTGTACCCGTAGTTAGCTAAACAACGTACTGCTGTGGATGCGGGCTGCAATGAAACATATTTCTGCCACCTAAAAAACCTATATCAGGGGACATATTGACTGAAATGCAATCTAATATAATACATATGCTTTTTTAGGGCATAATCACATGAGATAATAATCGCATTTTTCTTACTTTAGAATAAGCTGTTTATATCTACATAGGGAGCGGGTCATCATCTTTGGAGAACTCCATGTTTGCAGCGCCATGTTTTTACAGAAGCCAAGAACAGACAAACCAAGCACAGGCCACCGCAGTTAGTAACCTCTCTGTGACAAGCCAAACAGTGTCAGGAAATCAGAATTCTACCATGAAACCGCTGTATTC
>NW_024611987.1:0-1204 GCF_008729295.1 Plectropomus leopardus
TCTTACTGACTTCGGCGATCTCCTCACTTTTTCTGTAACAATACCATGAGGTTGACATTAGTAGTTAAAGTGACAACCATATGCAATATATACAGCTATTGAATGGATTGCCATGACATTTGGTGCACACATCCAGGTCAGTCTCACAATGACTTGTAACAGCTATCTTTCTTTTTCTCCAGTTCTTTGTTTTATGACCAAATATCTGCAAAATTATTTTTTTTCCAATTTTATCAGCCTCAGCTGTAATTTGCATGTGGTGCAAATTAGAAAATGCAAGTATGCTGATGTCAGCGTGTAGTTCAAAGCACCATATCAATCATGCTTTAGTTGCCAAGGAGCAGACCCATTGTCAGGGACCTGAAAAGGTTTAAGGTTGACCCTTTAAGGTTGTACATATTAATGTGATGATTCCTTCATATCATCATTAACAGACAATTCAGCTTGTCATACTCTGATATGCAAAAAACACATGTCACTAATGTAATGATGGTTTCACCTTTTTTTGGACAATCCATTTTTTTCTTTGTTTTTTGTTTGTTAGTTTTTTGTTTTTTGCCACAGTGGTCGGCACCCCCCACTGCATGGCCACACTGGCCTAATTCAAATGAATGAGACACTGAATGAGAGGATTGTATTTTCAATGCAGAGCCAAAGTCGATCTGAATGTGGCCTAATGCACTTTTCAATGGAGCCAGCATGTCTCAAAGCATTACCTCTCTTTAAAGCTCAGTATGTTTGTCTGGCAATAATAAAATATTAAATCAGATTAAATTACTGACTATATATTTCAAGAGAGAGTAATTTCAATTTAGAGTTTTCTTGGAAGAAGCATCTCATGTCTGTCAGAGGAACTGAATCATATGGTCCTTCCACATTAAGGCTTAATGTTTTATGCTTGTTGCAAATATACATTTACATTTTTTTCTGTCAAACTATCAGACCCCCTGCCTCTATATGACATGGACTAATGCATTTACTGTACAGTCAAGACCATACATTAAAAAAAATCACATTCATATACACATCGGCTTACATACAAAAACACACAGCAAAAGGCTCTATAAATACAGTGTGGAGGTAATGTTCATCGTGTAAAGTGGGCGGATTAACTGGAACCAGGTCAGAGCAAAGGCAGAGCATGCTCTAGCTTTTCAGCTTTTCTCCTATTTAGCCGCTTTTTCTCGCCTTTTTTTCACGCTAG
>NW_024611988.1:0-1101 GCF_008729295.1 Plectropomus leopardus
TTAAATGTGTGTTTTCATACAGTTTTTCTGTGTTTAAATTCACCAAAAATGATTTGAAGTTTTGGATTTTTCATTCACTGGAGGCCTCTGTTTTGCGCATTGTAGACAGTTTGGTCCAGTTGTGGTTCCCAACCTCTAAAAGGTCACCGAATCAATAAAAAATAAATAAATCTGAGAAGTCATGAGATAATTTATGGTAGAGAAAGGAGAAAAAAATAAAGTCCTGTGACCGAAATTGCTATTTATTTTGCAGACTTCTCTCTAATCCTTGTTTTTTTTTTCTTCAAGATTGAAAAATTTGGCCTCTACGGGCCTCGAAAATAGCAAGTGGAGAAGACTATCTCAGACATGACATGGGGCACCATGTGCACACTCTTTTTTGGTATTGCATTCTTTTTAGAAAAGGGTATTGTCCTAAAGTTAGTGCTTAATCTGAGAAATTATCTAATAAATGTAAAGCAGTAAAATAACAAGGTTTCACTTGGAATGTAGTGGACTAGAAGTAGAAAGCAGCAGAAAATGGATAAACTTAAAGCACTGATATTCAACTCCCCGCCTCCCCAACAGAGGTCCTAGCTAAGCCCCTAAATGTCCAAATATCCAAGAAATGTAAATGTAAAATGTAAAAAAAAGTAAAAAGTTATAAAGTCCTAGAAATGTCCTAAAATTCTTGAAACATCTTGAGGTCCTAGAAATGTCTTAAAATCCCAGAAATGTCCTTAAATCCTGGAAACATCCTGGAGTGCTAGAAATGTCTAAAAAAATTTAAATCCTAGAAATGTCCTAAGTCTAATCTTGTTGAAAAACTCATTTATTGTCTTTGGCTTTCTCAGAGCATGTATGAAAGTTGACAGTTTCTGTAGTCTTTACCTTGTGGTTTCACTGCCTTTTAAATAGCTTGGGTCTTTTTCTTCCTCTCTTGTCCTCTTTTATGTCATTTATGCCATTTTTTATTTATTATTTTTATCACTATTGCTTTCTAACTTATTTATCGATGTACAGCATTTTGGTCAACTCTGTTTTTAAATGTGCTTTGCGAATACATTTGGATTTGATAGTCCTAGAAGTCCTAGAAATGGCTTTAAATCCTAGAAACATCCT
>NW_024611989.1:0-1488 GCF_008729295.1 Plectropomus leopardus
TACCTTCTCTCCTTTCTGACCAGGTAATCCTGGCACCCCATCAATGCCTATGGGACCAGGCAAACCTGCAATACCCTACAGTAGTTTGCATGTGTGTGTATGTTATGTGTGAAAGCAAAATAAAAAAAGAGAGGAAAGACACTTTCAAAAGGCAACTTGAATTTATCTTTCAATTGTGTTATGCAATGATGTTTGCAATTTCTTATAATGTTCTCAACAATGCGCTCACATCTATTCCTGACTCTCCTTTGTCTCCTTTCACACCCGGCTTCCCACGTAAACCCTTTCAAAAATAATGGAAGCATAATCAGATGAAAATGAAACAATGCATTTTTCATAAATGGTTATATCTGATTCTGAGGCATTAAAAATAAGGCTCAATATGCAAGTAGACACAATTTATGATGCATGATATTCATGCAGCCAATAATTTTTTCCTGTGCAACCTTTTAAAAAGACTAATAAAGGAATGCAAAACAGCTTCATACTCACTTTGGCTCCTACTTCACCAGGATCTCCCTACAAAGTGCATGCAATAAAAACAACTCCGTTTAAGCTTTTCAATGACACTCCATACTACATAAGTATTTGGTTGGTCTGATATTACATGATGCAATATGATACCATGAAATACCATAAAACCATCATTGCAATATGGCGTTATGGCCCAAAAATGATCATAATATGTGGCTTTTCTTTTAATGTTCAATTTTAGACTTAATCCACCTTACCTTGACAGATAGTCCTGATGACCCTGGTGGTCCTGGTTGGCCAGGTAGGCCGGGAGCTCCATTGACCCCTGGTACACCAGGAGGCCCCTGGGGACCCTGTAACATGTGGATGGATAATATTTGAGTTGTCCTGAAGTTCACAATTTGAAAAAGTCAAAAACAGTATTCTTTTGAGGACTCACTGAAGATCCTGGCTCTCCTTTTCTTCCAGGAACAAAATTTGCATCTGTGCCAGCGATGACATATCCTGGCTCTCCCTAATTGGAAACACACAAAAAACATGGATATCTGGATACACAACAGAGCAAATTTCATACTTTCGTTGTTGTTGTATCACTCAGATCCCATTTACAAATAAAGGTAAACACAGTAGTCATTTAGGCAGAAAGCAGTCTGTCATAATTAAATGTACGTTATACTTACTCTCTCTCCTCTCTGTCCTTTTGGACCAGTGAGTCCAGGTGGACCCTGTCATGGAAAAAAATAAGAGTGATTATTATCTGAATTTTAATAAACAATTGTGAACAAGTCATATTATGATAGAAGCAGAGAAATTAAAAAAGTTTTATGGTTGGTGTACAATATGTGCAAAGGCGCAAACTCAAACCATCAATACTTGACTGAAATTAATAACAAAATAACTGGGAAATGAGAAAATTCATCACACCAGTGAAACTGACTATACTACCATATTATATAGGTGCCAGAAAAAGATTAAGTATGTCCCAATAGGTATGTCAGATGCAGTATGCCAAAA
>NW_024611990.1:0-1325 GCF_008729295.1 Plectropomus leopardus
TTCCTTCTTGCATTTTCTTCCATAGCTGAAATGCCATTAATGATAACTGACTGAAAAACAAAGGTGTTGTTTGTGGGAATAGTGTTATTCTTCATACTTGCTGTTGTGCGACTGTTTTGAATCCTAACTATCTAACAGTTTCCACCTCTGAGAGTCAGTTTATGCTGTCACCCCTACACCACCCCACACCCAATCCATGGCCACCATAAATAGGATTTAACCCCTATAAACTGATCTGTTTTACAAGGTCCGTGCTATTTGCTTAATAAATCATTGTCATAGATTTATCTTTCATGATAAATGTGCAATGAACAAAGACTAACTAATAACGAATCTGCCAGTTATTTCAAGATTTATCGTTAAATCTTAATAAGCTGCCAGAAAACAGGTAAAAACGTCATTTAAAGTCATTTAAATTGCTTAATTTATTCAACCAACAGTCCGAAACACCAACATATTCAGTTTGCTGTCATGCAAGATAGAGAAATGCATCCCATTTCTATGCTAGAACCTATTTTTGCTTCATAAGTGACTACAACAAGTGACTGTTAATCAGAATAGTTTATAGTTAATCAAGAGTGTAAAGGTGGCTTATGCTGCAGAAGTTTGAGAAGCTTTTATGGATGTTTTTTGAGCTGTCTTTATGTATGGCTCTGGGTTTTCCAGATCCACACTTCAGCCCACAAGTGGTGATTGACACTCAGAATATTTTCAGTCAGGTATGGCTTTTTAAAAATGTAGTGTTATGTCTCTACTTCAAGGAATTATTAGGTTGAAATTTAAGAGATGAATATATTTTTTCTTTTAAGTCTCAGGTCCAGTGTTGCTGGACTTGAGACTTACCAGTGCAGCAGCTCCATTTGTGCAAGTGGCTATCAACACAACTGAGTGTGCAGTCAACCTTTTCTTGTAGTCAGTGTGACTAGAAATGATCATTATGTCTCTCTCTCTATATATATATATCTATAATTCCATTAATCCACTTAGAAATCATAAAAAGACGCTCCTCATAATTTAACAAAACTTGCCTCAGAACCATCACATTTTTAAGTTGTCCTTTATTTCACAGTAATCTAGTGATAGTAATGTGCACTTACATAGGTACACTACAAAAAGGAACTGCCCTTGGCTAATTCAGCATACTTTTGATGGCAAAAATACGATATCGTCTTACAACAGACAGGATTCAAGTCCACACCTCACCAATTACTACCAATTACACTTCTCGAATATTCCTTTCTAAAAAGGTTCCTGGAAATGTACCTGTAGTCAACAAAGGGACCATTAGAGTCTTTGAGCTCAACAAACAGCCACTCTGCTCCCAG
>NW_024611991.1:0-1301 GCF_008729295.1 Plectropomus leopardus
GGGTGTATCCACTGATATATCTTGGCTGTAATATTTAGACTGATTTTGATATGTGGATGTAAATGCTTTCCTCCACAGTTCATTTCAGAGCTGCGGCATCTGCTGAATGATGCTTTTAGCTTAATGGATGTGCCTACAAAATGACAGAGAGAGACTCTAGGATGCCTCCCTCCCTCTTTAACTTCCCAGCTGTCTTTAAACCGTCCCCACTCAATCTTAGCCAAACGTCTCTGCTACTCTTTAAATGGCTTCTCCTCCTCTGTACCTCATTTGTCTCCAGCCCATGGAGATCACCGGTGCGATCGAGGAAGAGTTCACGGTGGCCCGCCTCTACATCAGTAAGATAAAGTCAGAGGTGAAGTCCATGGTGAAGCGCTGCCGGCACCTGGAGAACCTCCAGACAGAGTGTCACCGCAAGATGGAGGAGACGGGCAGAGAGCTGTCCTCGTGTCACCTCCTCATTTCACAGGTGAGGGGCTGATGGAGGAAAAAAGTTTGTAAGTCTATCAAATTCAGCAGGGAATATTGGTGTTGATGTGGAAAAATCAGGACAATCTACACTGAAACCTCCCTGTGCAAAATATTAATTATCACCACAAATGAATGATTGACGTTTCGAGTGCACTTCTCTTCATCAGACTGATTAACATCACAAATACGTGGGCCTTTGTTTGATATTAATTACTTTGATGAAGAGCAGTGTGCTCGAACCGTCACTCAACTGTTTGTGGCATCAATGCATCAGCAGCTTTTGGTGCGCAAACTGTGGGGATTCTCAAAGGATTGCATATTTTTTATTCTTTGTGTTGATTGATTGAAACTGTCATGTTGTGAGTTTTACTCTTTGGCTATTGATAATTACATTAAATTCCCTAATGGGATGTGAAGGCTCATAAATATTCAGAACATATCCACGGTGAGTGAAATGTATATTTTATCCTTGGTGTAAAGTGCTGTATTGGGTCGAGGTCAGCAGCTCATCAGTATACCTTCTTCATCTTAGACACTATGTTTTGACTTTCAGCACGAGGCGAAGATCCGCTCTCTAACGGAGTACATGCAGAATGTGGAGCTGAAGAAGAGGAAGCTGGAGGACAGCTACGACTCTCTGAGCGAGGAGCTGGCAAAACTCCAAGCTCAAGGTAGACTAATGTAATGTATGTCATTATACATCTACAGCCTCAGTGTTTCTGTGAGGCTGTACTTTAGCATGTCAGCAACGTATGTATGCTAACATGCTCACAATGACAGTGGTAATATACTGATGATTAGCTGTTACACTATATTCATCATCTTAGTTT
>NW_024611992.1:0-2699 GCF_008729295.1 Plectropomus leopardus
AGATCCAAAAAATGCACAATATTCAACTTAAAACAAGGTTGTCTTTCCTTTATCCCTGAAAACCACACAGTTTAGGGATCCACAAGTTAACCAGAACATAACATAAATATCAATGCTTCCCACATTGTGTTCCTAAACTGCTTAAGCCAATACTTTTCACAAACACACAATCAACCATGCAGCACGATGCAAAAAATAACTGTTTTGAGAGTGACCAAGTCTTGATATTTATGTCATGTAGGGCAGAGGGTAATCACAAGACTCCTGGCAACGTTTACAATGCAGTTTGACCTGATACATCCCATAAAAAGACTGACCCTGGCCACTGCACATGTCATTTCCTCTACAAATGCAGTGAGTCAATCATAATGTCTAGACAAGGCCCGAACCAAAACACACGCTTTGCTGGTCCTCCTCCTCCATCCTCTGCCTGGTTTCCACCCTGCATAATCACAAGAGGTGATTTATAACACAAATGCTACCCTGTTGTTCCAAAATAAGCCTTGTGGAGAAAAATGCAACAGGGGGCCAAAGGGGTTTATTTATAGTCGATGGGTTACCGCTGGTGGAGGATGGTCACCAAGCATCCTACATGTTCCTGTGGGGGTGTTCAAAACAATGTTTATCTCCATCCAGCGAGGCTACAGCTCGCTTCAAATGAGTTTGTGTGCGTCAACTTTACTAGTCGATCGCTGCAACTTCTACTAAAGACGCAATGCAGGCGCATTTAGTAGCTGACACAGCCGAGAAAGACTGCAGCTCACATGCCATGCCCATGCCAAGGGGCCATGCACAGCGACACTCCTCCTTCACTTAGCAATATGCAGACTCCATGGGAGCGAAGTACAGGCTGAATTTGGGTAATAGATGAACAACAAGGGAGGTGTTTCAATCTTAAACACGCCCTTACATTGTGTTTTAAAGTTGACTCTTGCTAGAAAGTAGCAGCCATGTCTAGTTAGCTGGCTTGCCGTAGCATCCAATGAAAGATGGCGACCTCCGGCGTGATTTCGCGGATTCCCCAACCTCCCTCCCCCCCATCGTTTTGAATCAGGCTAATATTTAGTTAGCAAGCAAGCTAACTTTGCCCAAGTTAAGAGAGCAGGGACATAACAGTATCTGTCTGCGTGTTTGTTGCTTTACTGTTAATCCAATTTGAAACAAGAATAAGTTGGAAAACAGTTTCTTACTCACCTGTCAACTCTCACTGCACGGCAATGCAAATACTGTGGTGGTAGTGGCAGCTGATGGTGGTGCTGGACTGAGGCCTTGAGTTGGCTTCCAGGCTAAATACGCAGGGTATTAGCTAGCAGGCTATATCGAGCACGCTAGCTAGGAGCAACGGGCTTACCGCTCTAAACCTAACCGCAAACAGCCTTCAGATTTCAGGGGGGAGGGGGGTGACCACGACTAGTTGCAGTGCAATGACAAATCGACGCCCCCCAAAACTGCCTGCAAAAAATGGGCTTCTCCGACCAGCACTGCAAGCTAGTTAGCGAGTAAGCTAGCCAAGAGTTAGCTAGGTGGCTAGCTAGCTAGCTTGCCTGTCAACTTTGTGCTCGATAAATCTGGCGCCTGGAAATTTCACGCGAAGCAAATTCCTCACGGTCAACAACAGGCTTTGTGGGAAGGGGAGTCAAAAACCAGCCAAAACACCCTGAAACCGAGGAATAAACGTTACTCGTCTCAACGCTTCCGATCGATCAAACACTCGGTACAGCTAAAGATGAGAGAGGAGGGGAGGGGGGTCGGAATGGAGAAGTCGCTGTTTCCTTTCCCTTTCGTGTGCAGCACAGAGATCGTCTATATTACAGTTGATGGAGCACTCACCAGAGGCCAGTCGTCCGGCCTCAAATTGTGCCATTTAAAATGCCTTAAAAACAATGCATGCGTTTAATAATGGCTATTTCAAAATTATACTATAGACTTCATCTAGATATACACACAGTACCCAGGACCAGGGTTAGATATAGATAGTGGAGCTGCAATGATAATTTGATCGATTATCAACTGTTACATTAATCAACAACTAATTTGATGATTGATTAATCATTTTAAGTATTTTTTAGTAACTAAAATTCCACTGTCTTAGAAGTTAATGATTTCTGTTTTCTTTATATCCTCTGTTATAGTAAACTGAAAATATTAACAGAGAAAATAGCTATAGACTCTATGGTTGTATCCCAAATAGATAGACAGATGTGCTTTATTGATCCCAAATTGGGAAATTCTTGTGTTACAGCAGCAGGTGCAGTGCAATAGCTGCAAAATATAAATACAAGTCATAGAAATTAAAATTTAGGTATTTAGGTAAAAATTAAACAACTGGTAAGTGCAATAAAAGCAGTTCCCTGAGGATGTTTGTGTAGTGAAAGTAGTGAAGTAAGGTATGGTATGCACAGTATACCGTACAGTCCTATTTTATACGGTCAGTACAATATAGAATAGGCTACACTACAGTACAGTACAGTACAGAAAGCTTCAGCAGTAATTTTTATATTAGTAAAACCCGTTGTTTGAGTGGGCGGTACAGATGGACTCAGCAGAGTGAGACCTCGTCGTATTTCTCCTTTCTCTGGTGCAGCACTGAACCCGGAGGCGTCTATGCATTTCCCGAGACGGATCGGGCTGCAGTCTCAAAGAGCCCCCAACTCCACAATAAAACACACCCACTACACTGTACGACACACCTTTTTCAC
>NW_024611993.1:0-4286 GCF_008729295.1 Plectropomus leopardus
GCTCTAGGTATCGTCCTGCATGTACTGTTGATGTTCTGGGATGTTGCAACCCACACTGGGATGTCAACAAAAGCACATGCTTATGTTTAGGCAAAAAAAGCACATGGCAACGCCACAGTGTCAACAAAAACACATGGTTCACATTAGGATAAAAAGGCATGGGTGGTTAGGTTTAGGCAACAGAAGCACATGGTTAGGTGTAGGCAAAAACATCATGGTTTGGCTCTACATTTATACAGGACATGAACAGCAGGCTCCTGTATGAAAGTGCGGCGTTTGTTGGTTCCATCCACCTCAACTCCCACCCACCCTATAGAGACCCTACGCTCCTTATATTACATTACTGGCAACGTTTCTAACTGATGTGGCCCATGCACGTATCATACGGCTGGGCCAGGTGCTGTTGGGCCAACTGGTGGCATATCATAACACCACAAAAAGTTCCGTCCTGCCACATTACAAGTGGTATTTTGTGGTCTTTGGCAGTATTTGACGAATTCAGAATAAGAATGTGCAGAAAATACACACTCACTGCATTTAGTTTCCCAGCAGTGTTTGTTTTCAGCGACCCATCCCTGCTTTTTCATCAGATTTTGTGCCACCAAACTTGGGTGTTTTAAGCCAAAATGTGATCTTTGTCCACTTCACAATCAAGTGGTTTTTGTGCCTAAGCCCAACCACAAATTTACCACAGCGTCGTTGGCAAATGTAATTTCTTGTTGCTTTACAGAAATGTACATGGTGAACATTTTTACTGTGTGTATTTTCAGAGAAACAGGACAGGACTCTGGTGCTATAAGCATGTTTTTTGGGGAATATGGGCTGCTATCAGAGAATTGGGCTTTTAGTCTAATTGGACCATTTTTTGGAGTTTTGGGCTGTTTGCAGTCCCCTTTCTGGTGGGACTAGCTGTGTCCCAAACTTTCCGGTCTTTATGCTAAACTAAGATCACCAGTTTATGGTTGTGGCTTTATATTTACTGCACAGATGTGAGAGTTCTCTTTTAAGCTCTCCTCATCTAACTCTCGGCAAGAAAGCAAACAAGTGTACTTCCTTCCTTTAACATCGCCATTTTTACCAAGAGGTCTCTCTGTATGTGCAGCTTTTCTGCTCCCCCACCTCCTTCCCCTAATCTTTTAACGTGCAAACTTGAGACATGGTTTATCTCCAGCCCAGGTCCATTTGACAGACGTTTGCAGTGTGTGACCTCAGCCCTACAAAGTGAATACATAAATCACCAAGCTGCTTTTACATGTTGCTCATGGAATGTCATCACCATCGCTGCGTCTGTTGTATCATGGACAAAAGGCCTGAGTTCACTGTTTGCTTTACTGGCCAGACTAAATCTGAAGTGTGTGTGTGTAAGAGAGAGGGATAAAGTGTAAGCATTTGAGTGTGTTGCATGCATTAATACCCATCTGTTATAGGGAAGTACTATACCTTGAAGCAGTTTTTAAACTTCTTGCTGACAAAGTAGAGAATAATGGGGTTTATGCAGGAGTTGATTGTTGCAAGGTTGATACTGAAGTAATCCAGGACCAATAGGAAACTGAAATTAAAGGAAGATGATTTTAATTACTTTTATAGAATACCACAGTGGCCATTTAGATTCTTTTTGGCATAGCATTGATAGTAAACACTTCTGGCAGAATCAGCCTTGTTTCTGTGTTTTTATCAGGATACAAAAGGTGAAAAAAACCTTATAAAACTCACAGAACAACAGTGCCACATCATGCACATTTGCTTATTTGCTTGTTTGTTCTACCCGCAACTCACTTAAACAGCTCACAGCGTGATGTGTCATTCTGGTAGTAAACCATCTTCTTCAGGATCCTGCTGAGGTGCAGTGGGAACCAGCACAGGGCAAAGATGAGGACAAGGCAGAAAACGGCTTTGGCCACCTCCCTCCTCTGCAGAGAGAAACAGCAGACATCATTCCACTGTTAGAGGAGATGGTGAAGTTTGTGTAAAGGAGGATTAGAGGTTAAAACCATGGAATAAACACGGCTGACTGAGCCAATGTCAAGACATTTACTCCCTAAAAAAAGCAGCTTTAAATGATCAAACCACATCACACATACTCATGTGCTTTTAGTCTAATAAACCTGGCATTATATAGGTTTTTTTCTTGTGCTGCATTCAGACACCTTCACAAGTATTTAAACCTCTTAACCTTGAGTAAATAGGTTTAATTCTCTTCAGAACCAAAAAAAAAACAGGCAATGAGCAACTTGGCAAGAACTTCAAGAAATCAGTAGATTTGGAAAATTATTTTTTAAAAAGTTAAAGGAAAAATGCCCAGAAACATATGTATAATTATGATAATAATACTTTTTTTTTTTTTTTTTTTTTACAATTTGTTTTATAATTTTCTGGTGCTTATACTTTTTTTTTGCTGTTTTTTGGGTCATCTCTTTTAGGTTTCTCATAGCTTTTTACCAATGTTTCTTGAAGACATAAAGCCAATTGCTTAGGTCTCAAAGGGTTAAAGTTAAGGACTACATTATCAATTGTCCAACCTGTTTGAGGTGCTCACTGAGAGCGATGCGAAGGCTGCCGTTCCTGTGGTTGAGCATCTCACAGGTCATCAGAGTGTAGAACACAGCAGTGCAGAGCAGTGGTACACAAAAGTAGAAGCCAAACAGCCACCAGTCCTTTGCATTCCTGTAGAACTACGGTGAAACAAGCACACATAAGACAGTACATT
Source organism: Plectropomus leopardus (assembly GCF_008729295.1). Lineage (NCBI taxonomy): Eukaryota > Metazoa > Chordata > Actinopteri > Perciformes > Serranidae > Plectropomus > Plectropomus leopardus. Next base: position 2,708 of record NW_024611993.1, read on the forward strand.
ACATGTAAACTGAGAAAAATTAATGAATCACTGTGTGAACGGTAGTTAAGTATAAAAGAAGTTGTTGTTTTTTTTAAGCCACATGATGATGTCTCCCACAGTGCATCAAATGGCCTGCCCCACTCTCTTACACAACTCCGCCATCTTCCTGACCCTGCTCAGAAGGTGATCTGCTCTCTGCCGAATGTTGATCTAAACTTGTAAATTAATCTAAGACTCCCTAAGACATAATTAAACTTTCTGTTCATTTTCTCTAATAGCCCATTTCCCACAAATGGCTCCCTTTCTACCTCCATCTATCTGTAGAGACCAGTTGCCAGAAAAAAATGTTTCATTTTTGCAAACCATGAAAATGTTGCATGTGCACATTTTATATGTATCATGTCAGAAGAGGGGATGGTGAACAGCATGTCGAACAATGTGCAAACCGCCTGCTAAGCATCTGCTTGAGACAAACAACAACAAAAAATGTTTGTGATTTCTTGAGTCATTGCTGTTTTTCCAGCCACTTTTTAGGCTTTTGTAGCAACCCTTTGCTGTCTGGGCAGCTTTAATCCACAAAAATTGGTTGTTTTTCACCAGGAGCTGGTTTTCATGCCGGGGTAGTGGCACAAAAAGCTGTTGCTGATTGTGCCCCCCTAACAGGATATTGTAGGCCAAAACATGATCTGTAGAAGGAAGACCTCTCTCCAACTTTAGGTAACTGCTGTTATGTGGCCTTTTTAAACCTAAATGAGATTTTTTTGTGATATTGTTTTCTACTATGGAAGTAAAGTTGATTTGGCTTGTGCAGTTATGATCAAAGTAATAAGAGTCAAGGCTTTTGTAGTTGAACCTGACCCACTCTGTGCTCTAGTGCTATTGCAGTCCATGTGAGTGCTACACACATGTGCAAATAATGTAATAAGTCTGAAAGCCCCATCTGGCTCATCTGGCTCTTTGTGGTTTTAAGAAATACTGTAGGTATGCTCTGTAAAAATACCACATTTTCCCAACCCTACAAACTTGAAAGGACCTTGTTATACAATTTCTATGAAAAATGAAAACAACACATTTTAAGTTTGCACATCCACCCCAAACTTTGGCCTTGTTGAGAAAATCTTTTAAATAAGAAATTGCGCTATTTCATTGCTAATAAATAATGCTGTTAAGAAGCTTTTTTTGCTCAGACCTCAGCATTGTATAGCCTATGTGATATCCGAGAGAGATAGATTACTCCAGTTTTGTACATATGGCATAGATACACACATGTGGCTAACCTTGAGGCCCAGATTTCAGGTTTCAGTAATTGCTCTTGGCCTGCAATCAATTATGTGCTCCAAGGATGTGAAAAGGGCCACAATCACAAGGAGAGGGTAAGAAGACCAGGTTTATTTCTTGAAGTGATACTAAACCCAAAATGTAGGCTTAAATGCCTTAAAGGGTGAATTTGGTTGTAGTCCTTCTTAAAGGTCCAGTGTGCAGGATTTAGGGGGATATATTCACAGAAATTAAAGATGATGTAATAAGTATGTTTTGTTTAGTGTATAATTACCTGAAAATGAGAATCTTTGTGGGTTTTTTTTACTTTAGAATGAGC
>NW_024611994.1:0-1039 GCF_008729295.1 Plectropomus leopardus
CGGCGACGGCTCCTGAGAAGAACACGAGTGAGAGATAAGATAAACAGAAAGCTCATCTGTTAGCCTGGCTGGCATTAACAAATATGGGAAAGTGTAACTTTTTATAACTTATTATCAAGGATAAAAACAACTGTGTGAATGTTGATAAACCTTTGCAATGATATACAGTTTTTAAATCAGGGACAAGCTGACGCTTATTTACGAAGGGAAAGATCAACTTCAATATCAAACTGTTAATTTGATGTAGTTGGTGCGGATTGTGGTCTATAAAATGCATTCAATCGATGCAGAGAGCATCATACATTAGAACCCAACCCCCACTGTGTGTTTATGCTGACGTACCTGCTGTGGCTACGGCTGCGGGAGCGAGAGCGATAACGGCGCCCACGGGACCTGGACCTGGAGCGAGAGCGAGAACGAGAGCGAGACCTGGAACAGAAACACAAACAAGTTTGATCACTTCCATCATTTTGGAACAATATGGCAAATACTGTTTGCATCAGAACAATACATGAATAAATTCATAGAAAAACTTTAACTTTAATTAGAAACCAAATACATATATTTGAAGAAAGATGGGAGGAATGGATTAAATATATAATTTAAAGAACGTTTTTGTTTTCTTTTGGCTTTTGTATTTGTCTCACCTGCAAACTAATATTTAATATATACAGTATGTAACACTAAGTTATCCTGTAACATGAAATTACTGTTTCTATCAACCTATGAGTTTTGAATGACATCTGAACTGTGAATGTCTTATGAACCCCCCTGAATGGCTAATGCATTGGGTCAACACGCACTGAAAAAGTGCATCGCATCACCCATAACCACACGCAAAACAGACTGTATTCCTTCACCTGCTGCGACGGCCTCCTCTCTTGCTAAAGCGGTAGCAGTCATAGGCATAGTGGCCCCGGTCCCCACACTGGTAACACCGATCATTGGGGTCGAATTGGCGTCGGCTGGGGCGCCCACGGCCCTTCCTGGAGAGGCCTGTTGACATCTCCACACGAACTCGGGAACCACAAAGGAGCCT
>NW_024611995.1:0-3348 GCF_008729295.1 Plectropomus leopardus
CATGTAATTTCAGGACCAAGTCATATTTTACTGACTACTCAAATCTCAAACATTAATGAAACCTGAGATGAGCTTATGGCTTAAATCCATAGAAAGTGTGATTCTTAAAGTGTGCATTTATTTGAAAATGATTGAAATGACATGATTGTACCTCTGACACTAAACCTATGCAAATTCTATAAATAGTAACAAAATAAATGTTAATCCAAAAGAAGCCATCAAGAAGCCATCAGGCTTCTTTGGCTTCTTTTTTCTGCACCGTCTTGCTTCATAGACAGTTTAATAAATGAACAACAGTTAGAAGCTCAGGACCGACATTTTTTTGGCCACTAAACACACCAGTGTTGGCCACCGAACCACCTCACTGCAGCATTTGGGGGTTAAGTGCTTGTTTCAAGGGCGGCTGATGTTTGGCATCTCATGTACTGAAAATATTAAAGTATTGTCGCTCTTTGGTAGTATGGAGGCACAATGCCAAATGCTAATAGCCAAATACAAGGTGTGTAGGCCAGACAGACAGGACTGGAGGTTAGGACAGAGGGACAACTGGGAATAAAGGGAGACAACAGTAGAAAAAAGTGTGAAGGATAATGAAAGGAGAGAGCCGGAAGGCGGGAGGGTGACGCTTTCATTACACCATTGGTGTAATGGTGATTTATTGTGGTTACCAACGGAGACAACATAGCTGGGGAGAGAAGGCAATAATAACACTGAGTGCTTTAGAGGAGAAAGCATAACGACTGACAGTTCTACACACACACACACACACACACACACACACACACACACACACACACACACACACACACACACACACACTGTGTTGTGCAATAGTGCTGATTGATTGAAGAGTAAATCAATTGAAAATTTATCAACAATTTATCCTATTCAGGCCTTAAATGCTGCTTTTCTCTGATTTTATATTTTAGTAAACATCTTTAAATTTTGGACTGTTGGTTGTAGAAACTCCTATGGGAAATTGTAAAGGGCTTTTCCCACCATTTTCATATGTATATGGACCAAAAAATCAATCAATTAAAAGAAAACATACAACAACTCATACAACTCAACTCATACTCATACAAACACACTCAAACCACCCAGGGGAACCAACAAAGATGGCTACTCCAAATATAGAAGATTTTTTAGGTGCTGTCCTTTAAACCACTGTGAGGTAAGGATTTGAGTGCACCAGGAGAAAAACAGAGATTCCTCAGATGAACGAGATTCTGTCTTAACATTGAGAAGAGAAAACGTCTCTGATGCCCATTATTGTTTTTACTGGTAAACAGTGTGGGTGGGAAATGACAACTTCTTTCTTCACATTGACTGCTTGTCATCTGATTTAAGTCTGCAATTAACAATTTTTCATGAATCTTCTGATTATTTTCTTGATCAATGGAATATTTCCTTTGTCTGTGTAAAATGTCAATTACAGTTTCCCAGGGGACTTATTTAAATTGCTTGTTTTATAAGATGATCAGTCTGAAGATATTTTAGTTTTCTATCAATAATGGCAAAGAAAGCCAGCAGATCCTAAAACTGAGACCCTGTAACAGTTATGCCCAAAGGTACACTATGCAAGATTTAAACAATGTTTAGACTTATACAAAAGGAATCCCTCTCACTCATCACTTATGACCCACTAGAAATGTGTGCTGGTGTATTTTTTTGCAGAGACTCAACCCACTTTGCCTGTATTTTCCTATTTTCTTCTTATTTATGCTGTGTTTGTTCCCATTCACAGTGCACAGCTAAGGTCAGGACTTTATAAAAGGTAGTGACCAGGTGCCAGACACATAACAAACCCCAACTATGTAAATCATAGAAACAGTACAGAGAAAAAAAAGCAAATATACCGAACAAGATTGAATCTTGCGTTGGCTTTTACTTAACCTTTTGCTTGCTGTACTGTATACAAATAGTAAACAGTTTTTAGAGTGTTTAGGATTTATTTAAATAAGAAATATTGTTATTTTCATTATTATCATATTCTGTTCAGGTAAAAAGGCTGGTTTTGGAATGTTTGTGTGTTTTTCCACCGTGGTTTAACAGTGTGTATGTGGGGTGTTCTAGAGATCACACACACACACACACACACACACACACACACACAGAGAGAGAGATGATTCCTGCTCTTTTTCTAGCTCCATGGAGAGATCAGAGAAGTTGCTGCTGTTAAAATGTTTGATCCTTCAATGCAGGAACAGTAGACGCCCTATCCTGGACTGACTGAAACATATCAACTCTGTAACCCTGTGGAGTCCAAAAAGACAAACCTCAGAGTCAGATACGGATCCTTTTGTAGTCTAGCAAAGCACAAAAAGAATCCAGAAACAACCTTTATACAAAGTCTGTGTTTATAGTGTTGTTTTCCCTATACTTTTCTGCCCCAGGTACAAAGTTTGACAACTCTTATTTAGCAAGATTTTTCACTGGACTTCAGTCATCTCAGATCCAGTAGTAGATTTTTCCCCATCACTTGCATTTTAGTGCAGCTTTGTTGTTTTTGGTGTTGATCACTGATGAACTTCCCAAAGTGGCTGCAGCAGCATTACTCAGCACTTTATTTTTGACACTGTGAGGCAGGAGATAATACTGTATGTTTTTTGCAACCTCTATGGAAGTAATTTTTGCTGACTTGTGTGAAAGCAGTGTGATTATGAATGAGGAAATGAAACTAAAAGGAGCACTCGACAGATTTCTAAACAGAAAGTTAATTTTGGTGGTCATAAGAAATACTCTTTTGAAAACAGTTGTTTGTGGTCTTCTGTGGCTCTGGAGGCACCTGATTTTAAGTCTGAAAAAATATTATCGTCACGTAGCACTGGGCAATAAAACAATCATGATATCTATTGCAAAATAACTTTTCATATGAGACGTAGTCGATAGAATGTCAGTAGAACGCATTCCAGCCATGTTTTGACAGACAACACGAACAGCCAGTGATAATAAGAATAGCGCCACGGCGAACCCAGAGCCCTTTATTCTAGTGCACTAGGCGAACCAAATGCAGTGAACAACTTTGACTCAAGAATACAGCTGAGTGTTTGACAACCGAGTTGTATGTGCTCCCACAGCATTTCATTATTGCAGATCAAACAGCAAGTTTCAGCAAGTGTCGGAAACAGCCACATTTGGTGGAAGGTGCCTTCTACAGACTACTCTGTGTTAGTTTCAGGTTTAATCCAACTTTGGATGGAATTATTTAGAAACACCAGGAGGTATCGCTCTGTGTCTCCGCTCGCGCTGAGCTCTCCGTATTATTACCAGGGACAGATGTAATGTTTTGGGGGCCTGGGGCCACAGGCACATTGCCATATTTTTCACCCGTTGGCAAGCTGTTGG
>NW_024611996.1:0-2898 GCF_008729295.1 Plectropomus leopardus
TTTCTATCTAAATCAACAGAATTAGTAAAGGACATCAACATTTAAAAATGATATATGTGTCTAAAAACAGGCATACTACTATTACTACTACTAATAATAACAATAATTCCTGCTTTTATTTTCAGTTTGGATGTACTAGCCCACTGTACCTCATTATTCCTAATCCCCCCTAACGTTTGTGAAGTACATTTTACACAAGACTTTTGCAGTTTTGTCTGTCACTTAGTTTTCCACATTTCTTGTCGCTTTTTACTTTAATCTTACCAATAGGTCTGTTAACTCAATCTACAGTGGCAGCAGAAGAAGCCCCCAGATTTGATGTGATATTATTTTTATTCACATAAAAGTACCATATATTGCAGCAGGTCGAAGTGGAACAGAATCTAACTACTTTACTTTACAATTCATCATATTTTATAAACAAAATATTTTGAACGAAAAGTTTTTAATATGCAACGTAATATCTAAATATAGCCTAGGTGTCAGATAAATGAAATGAAGTAGACAGAACGTATATCAAATCCGTATTGATTACAGTTGAAACTATTAAAAAAAGAGAAAGAAACACCGTGTTCAATCACAACATTTAATTTAGGCCCATCTTTTTTGTGAAACCGTGTATTCATAGGACAGTTGTGCCACCCAGTGGACAGACTGAAAACGAACTATAGCCCTTTAATTAAAAAAAACAAATTAAAACTAATAAATTATAATGATAACGTTTCTAAGAGCCAGGTGAGTTACTAAATACTGTGTTTCCCAACACATAATATAAATTTAGATCATTCTTCACAAAATCTCTACAATAAAAACTTCAAGAAACACGGAACGAAACACCAACTGGTCAGTGTTTACTCACGGACGCTTTCCTGGGCTGCACCCACGTTTCATGTGTTGTGTTGTCAGAAGTTGAACATCTTTGATTTCTTCTGGACCGTTGTTGACACACCTGTCCACTTGACGGGACAATAACTTCCTCTCCAACATGTCCGGGGACACCAGCCCGTCCTCGGCGGAGGTAGTTCTGGGTTTCCTGGAGGAGGCGGAGCCGTGGCGGCTGCTGTCCCCGCAGTTCCCCAGTAAAGTCGGGGGAAAACCGGCGTGGCTCAGCCAGAGAGGCCTGCCCTCACTGCCCGGACTGGAGTGTGACATCTGCCGCCTGCCTCTGGTCTTCCTGATGCAGGTCAGTGTCCCGGGAGGACAGGGAGGGACTCTGGACTCGCTGAGGGCATCCTCCACCATAAATATAATAATAATCATAGATCAATAGATAATAATTCACTCTGATTCTTGGGAGTTCCGTTTTAGGGGAAACATACAAAACATCGTTTTGCGGCTGTTTTGCTTCGATGACAGTCTTCTTACAAATGCATTTTTAGGTATTTATTTTAGTTCCGACTTCTGTTTGGGAAACGCAAAAAGGGCATATTCACTTACTTGCTTATTTAAATATACCGTTTCGCAAAACTTGTAATACATTTTGTTCCAGTTAGCATGGTGAAAAGTCATTGTTTTATGGCTGTTTATTGATAGTATTTATTGATTTATGGAGTGATTAAAACATATTAAAAATTCCAGTTGTAAAAAACAAAGTCAACAAAATAAAACTAGATTTTTAAACCTTTATCCGATTAAATTTGACAAGATAATGCCTCATATGCGTATTTAAACAGTACATTTCAGAAAACTTGTACTACAAACAAATAAATGTCATGAAGTATGAATCAGTATATATCTATTCCTAAAAGTTTAACCATATCCACATGTAGTGTTTTTCCTTAACTTGAGAACTGGAATAAGTCAATCCAGTGATAATATCACAGAAAGAAACTGTGGAGCTGCCTCATATTATAGGCTGATAAATTATGGAAAACTGGGGAGTAAAAGTACCACTGCAAAGCAAGCACTGGAATATGTTGTTAATCACTTTTATGTTTCCTTAAACATTTATGAGGGGCTTTCAGACAAATATGACGATCAGACAAACTATACTATGATAAAACACACGTGGGCACATTTCCATTTACAATAATAGGTAACCTCAAACTAACATTTCATCTCATCTTCATGTAAGCCAAGTGATACATTTATAAACCCACCTCAGCCCTATTCATTTTACAACCAGATAAAGTAATAAATTACCATCTCTGTTTTCCTTGCAGGTGTATGCACCCATCTCTGGTCAGGACAGGAGTTTCCACAGAGCGCTCTTTCTTTTCTGCTGCAAAAATCATGAGTGTTACAAACCCAATGACAGTCGCTGTATGAAAGGTACAAGTAGTCAGTAGTGTTGTTGTACTGTATATGCGGACTCATGCCAGTGACCAAATCACAGCTGTGATGATATATAGGACAACATCACTCCCTTCTCTTTTTATATTGCTTTTATACAACAGTTCAACAAGCGTCATTTATTATTTAACAGTAATACTCGACAACAGACTATGATTTGTTTGTTCATCTAATGATTTTTCGGCTCCGCCAATAGTTCAGCTAATGTAAGTAACAGCTGTTGCCTAGCAACACAACACAAACTTTCTTCTGCAAACTAGCAGGAAAAAAATTAATTAGCTACTTTGTGTTAGTTAGGTCTACATGTTATGCGCTGGTTAGTTACTCGTCTGTCTGTCTATTAACTGTAGCAGACTGTTGTATGTTGTGTGTCTCTCTTAACTTATGGAGGCTAGTAGAAAGAGTCCTTACCGGCTCATAACAGCAGTCTCCGCCGCCTCCGGCTGAGGAAACTCTAGTTTCTGTTACCAGTGAAGGGAGAAGGCAGGTCGACCTCGGAGTCCCCCACTGTCAAACATCCCGTGTCGAGTTTAAAAGGCTCCTCGTCTCCACATCTTCGTAACGTTGTTGCCCGCAGTCTTGAAGCACCATGCGGGGGTTAGCCAG
>NW_024611997.1:0-1035 GCF_008729295.1 Plectropomus leopardus
AAAAAAAATCTCTCTCCTATTCTAAACACTTAGTTATTCCTGTTTTCTTGTTACCTTTTAGAAGTATCTTGCAATTTACTTATTGCCTTTTCCCGTGTTTCTGAAGAGAATTGAACCTGTTTGCTCAGGTTTCAAAGGTGAAAATTCTTATGAAAAGTGTCTGAATGTAGCACTGATGTCAGTCCAGATTTAAAAGGGTTAAGTTTTGCTATTGATAGAGCTGCTGTAATTTGATTTGTGTGTCCTCTGTCTTTTTATATATTTGCATTTAGTTTATCAGTATTTTAATGTCATTGTGGTCTTTGTGTTTTCAGCACTTGTGTGGCGGCTGTGGCTCAGGAGGTAGAGCGGGTCGCACATTAACTGGAAGATTGGCAGTTTGATCCCCGGCTCCTCCAGTTTGCATGTCGGAGTATGCTCGGGCTGGATACTGGACCTCAGATTGCTCCTGATGGCTGTATCATCGGTGTGTGGGTGAGTGAGACTGGCTGACTGAGTAGTTAGTGGGACCGTGTACGTTTGCTTTGGCCACCACACCAGCGCGTAAATGGATGGATGTGACATTTTGTGTAAAAAGTGCTTTGATTGGTCAAAAGGCCAGAAAGGCGCAAAACAAGTGTACATCCATTTGCTGTTACCTGAAATATTGTTTATTTCTGGTGTATCGTCTATTTAAGAGTACCAGGTGTAATCGGTCTTTTTATTGTCCTGATGAAGATCAGGGTCGCTGTTGAATAGTTATTTTGCTCGGGAACATTGAGAGAAATTATAACTGAGAGAAATTATCTGGAAGAATTCTCTGAACGCTAAGGAGAGGAGCTTCAATGTGTCCTTTTAACATCTGCTTTATCTGCACAAGGTCCATGCTGTCCCGCTATTCCTTGTAGCATCAATATTTAAAAACAAAAACATGTTATGCCTGTCTTGCTTAAGTTTACTCGTTATTATCATACAATCATACTGATTGGGATTAATGTCAATAAATGTGAGTGGACAGGAGGGTGAGCACGAGCAGCAATTCTTAACGTGACAAAC
>NW_024611998.1:0-3324 GCF_008729295.1 Plectropomus leopardus
CAATCATGTCCCTTCAGGTTTCACCATCGTTATGTACATGAGCATTGAATTCCTCTAGTAGAATTACTGAGGCCCCAGTTGGTACCCCTTTCAGGACGCAGATTTATGAATCTGGGGATGGTGGAGGAATGACCCAACTTACGCTTCCTGTGATTGGTTACTACTTGTTGCCTTTGGTGGTTGGATTGGTTCGGTTTAGGCAAGGGGAATGGGATTTCTTAGGGTTAGGATAAGCCGATAAGAGGCAGAGCAAGGTGGGACATCCCTTCACGATCCTATGATTGGCAAATTTGCTTCAAGAGCACCCCCAGAAAGTCCAGGAGGGCCAGGTACTTTAAACAGCTGTTTGGTACAGAAACACAAACAACAGTCAGGGACCTTTCAGCGACTTGTAGTCGCAATTAACCAATTATCTCGTTCCCCAGTGAGAACTCCAATACAATGGCACTCAGCTGGGAGTTCATGAGTAAGGTTGACTTTTGGTCATGAGTGAAAGTTGAAGAAACCAGATGGATAATTGTGGTTAAAACTATTTTTTTGTTGTCAGAACATGACAAACACTTAACAAACAGCACATTTCACAAAGCTGAAGCAGATTCAAAACATTATAGTCAAAATTATTTTGATAAACAAAACAATGAAGAGACAGAATAATCTTGATGCAGATCAGCAGCATTTTAGCAACTATGTATACAAAAAAAAAAAATCTCAACTGCAGTCAGTATTTTCTGTACAAGTTTTACAACAACAGTATTAATCTTAGCTGTATCTCAACCAAACAATAAGAAAAGACAGACTTTTGTCGCGTTGATAGTAGCGTCACATCACATTGTGTCATTCCATTCTAATGAAATCTCTGCAAGTCAGTCTCGTTCACTTCCTAACTTTGCAATAGCATTACATGAGTCGACTATACAGCTACTGTAGCTAAAGTTAAATAATGACTTTTGTCATGGGTTAGCCCAGCACTGTTATCTGTGGTCAAAACACTCATATTAATATCCATATCAATGTTGTTATTAATGCAACTTTAGGGGTGTGCAAGATATTGGCAAGATAGAGGCTAGGTCATTTATATAATGAATAAAAAGAAGGGGGCCAAGGATTAACCCTTGTGGAATCCACCACAAGATGTTTGCTTTATAAGAACACTTTCGATTGGATAATGCTGTTTTACATTTCTAACATACTCATGCAACCACTGAAGTACTTAACATTTGAAGCCACTGGGGTTTCCACTATATCTATACTGTTACTGATATAAGATGCATTTGTTGTTGTTTTTCTCATCAGTTCAGTTTAGTTGAAGAGTCTCCAGTCTTGTCATCAGTAACTGGTGGTAAATGTGTCTCTGGATGCTGGTTCCTGGCTGGAGGCTCCACCTCTCTGTTCTCTTCAGTTTGTTTTTGATGAGGCTGTGAGGACTGATGACCGACACACTGATGGTTTCTGAGCTGATAAAGCCAAGTGAATCTTTGGTCACAAACCATGCACCTAAATCTCTTTTCACCTGTGTGACGCACCATGTGGTGTGTCAGATGAACCTTCTGTATAAATCTTTTACCACAAAATGTGCACATGAAAGGTTTCTCTCCTGTATGCGTTATCATGTGTCTCTTCAGATTTGGTTTTTGCAAAAAGCTTTGATTACAAACTGAGCAACTGAAGAATTTCTCTCCTGTGTGAGTTATCATATGTCTCTTTAGATCTGTTTTTTGCAAAAATCTTTGATCACAAACTGAGCAGCTGAAAGGTTTTTCTCCTGAGTGAGTTCTCATGTGTTTCTTCAGATTTCCATTGTCATTGAAACCTTTACCACACACTGAACAGCTGAAAGGTCTTTCTCCTGTATGACTTATCATATGTGTCTTCAGATGTGCCTTGCTCAAAAATCTTTGATCACAAACTGAGCAGCTAAAAGGTTTCTCTCCTGTGTGAATTCTCATGTGTGTCTGTAAGCTTCCATTCTGTGTAAAAGATTTATTACAGAATGAACAGCTGAATGGTTTCTCTCCTGTATGAGTTCTCATGTGTTTCTTCAGATTTCCATTTTCAATAAAAGCTTTACCACACAGTGAACAGCTGAAAGGTTTCTCTCCTGTATGAGTTATCATGTGTGTCTTCAGATGTGCCTTGTTCAGGAATTTTTTATCACAAACTGAGCAATTGAAAGGCTTCTCTCCTGTGTGAATTCTCATGTGTTTCTGTAAACTTCCACCCTGTGTAAAAGATTTCTTACAAACTGAACAGCTGAAAGGTTTCTCTCCTGTGTGAGTTCTCATGTGTTCCTTGAGACTTCCCTTGGTGCTAAATCCTCTCCCACACTCAGAGCACCTGAATGGTTTCTCTCCAGCAGAACATCTTGAATCACAAACAGGGACTTGATCATTTTTCAGAGAGCTAAAACCTGACTGAGGCTCTCTGGGCTCCTTCAAATCAACACTTTCTTCAGTCTTTAGTTTAAGAAATCCCTCAACCTTGTCCTCAGTGTTTCGTTGTAAATGTGTATCTGGTTCTGAGGTCTTGGCTGGTTCTGGTCCTCCACAGTCCACTTCATCAGCTTCTGTTTCCATGTGTTGAGTTGAGCTGCTGGCTGGAGGCTCTGCCTCTCTGTTCTCCTCAGTTTGACTCTGATGAAGCTGTGAGGACTGACGAACGCACTGATGGTTTATGAGCTGATGAAGCCAAACGAATCTTCGGTCACAAACACTGCAGCTGAATCTTTTCTCTCCTGTGTGGATACTCATATGTCTTTTCAAACTTCCTGCTTGTGTGAAACTTTTACAACAAAATGAGCAAATGAATGGTTTCTCTCCTGTGTGGATTCTCATGTGTGTCTGCAAACTTCCTCTCCTTGTAAAGTAAATCTTACACACTGAGCAATTGAAAGGTTTTTCTCCTGTATGAAGTTTCATATGTTTCTTTAGATGTGTCTTTGTGCCAAATCTTTTTCCACACTCGCAGCTGAATGGTTTCTCTCCAGCACTACGTCTTGAAGCACCAATAGGGACTTCATAATTTTTCAGAGAGTTCAAACCTGACTGAGGTCCTTCAGTCTCTTTCCAATCATCACTGTCATCAATCTCAGGTTCAGAAGAGTCTGAAGTCTCAGAACAGCTAAATGGGGGTTCTCCAAAAATACATGTCATGGGACTGAGTGGGACATCATTTCTCTTGTAAGAGTTTAAACCTGACTGAGGTTCTCTGCTCTCTTCCCAATCATCAATACTAACTTCAATCTCGGCTACTGAAACCCCTCCAGTCTTGTCCTCAGTGTCTGGTTGTAAATGTGTATCTGGATGTGAGTTCCTGTCTGGTTCTGGT
>NW_024611999.1:0-2410 GCF_008729295.1 Plectropomus leopardus
GTGGCTGCTGTCTGCTGCAGGCATCCCTCTGGATTCACTGTAGTCTGAGACAGAGACATAATACTGTAAATAAAGTTATGTATTACTTATACAATATTTATTTGAGAACCTTTTGCACTTCCATGCACCGTTGTGCTATTTGTGCTATTTAAGCTTTCAGTAACAGTCAAGAGTTGCAAGATTATTTGTATCATCTATTAATCTAACCCTTATTTTCCCAATTAATGTGAAATTCAAAGTGCTCCAATTTGCATCCTCAAATCAAATACAAAATGATGTAAAAAAATGTCTATTTGAGGACGCCAAAGTGCAGTAGAGGAGATTGTGGTCAGTATGTTTCACCATATTCTGACTTTTATGGCCAAGACTGTAAATTAAAAAAAAAAAAATAGTCAGATTAATCATTTATGGAAATAATCATTAATTAAAATTACCGATAGTTGCAACCTTTTAATCCTCCTTTATATTTGTAATAAGTGCAATGAGAGCCACTGAAAACCAGAGTCACATTTCTTATATTTCCAAATACAAGATAAGTCAAAATATAACTTGATTTATCCTGAAGGAAGCTGTTGTGCAGCAGTTGAAAGTAAGAAAGAGTGCAAATATATAATATTAAGGGGGTGAAAATCCTAAATATAGCAAATGCCTGAAAAAATACATGCAGGTAAGGATTAGGATCATATGTATGATAAAATAACATACTTGGCTAATAATTCTGATAATTTCACAGCTACTATGCTCCAAATACTTAACATACAGTTACATATAGACCATATATAGAAAAAGTAACATTTTGAATAATTGTTGGATATTTAGGGAAGCTTTATTTGTTTTGCATCTACTTCTAAAAAATTTAGCTATCTGAGTTGCAATTGTACCGGTGATAGCGACATTAAATGTGTTAATTATTTAACTTAGTTTTTTAAAATAATATATTTTACTGTACGGCACATATTTCTACTGTTAAAACTGCTTAAAATAAAATTACTGCAAACCCCTAGCTACCTGCGCACCTCGACGTTTATCTCCTAGCACATATTTTAAGACGCTCCCTTAGTATGGCACGCATCCGACAGCTGCAGCAAACTCACATCTGCGGTACCGATGAAAAATGATTATTTATCTCCTACATTGATCAGAAGCTGCAGCGACTTCAGGTGAACTGTAAAAAGGTCGAAAACGTAGCAAAGCAGCTACAATCACCTTGTTTTCGTTTCTTGTAGGCCCCTAAAAACTGTAAAAGGAAGCGGAAGTTACGTCGGAGCACGACCCGACTCCGGGAAAAATGTTTGTTGTCCATTATTAAACATCAACATGCGCAATAATGACAGTAATAGCGCAACAAATTTAATTATTATTATCTCCTACGATGCTGTTTTATTTATTTTAATGGCGTCTTAATACGTTGAGTACGTTGTAATAGTTTTGTTTTATAAAATCGTCGTAAATAATAAAACTCCGGGTACGTTCATAGTCGACCATCTAGACGCGGCGTTTTGTTTGTGGCTCACACATGTTAGCTAGCCTGTTAGCACCGCTGCGGGAGCAGTTGGCCGCCTCCTCGGCTTGTCTTTAACAAATTACAGACGCTAATCATTTAGGGAAAACATTGAAGGTCGTCTCTACGTCTCTGCGTCGTTATTTAACCAGCGGGGGGTAAGTTTTATCCACCTGAACGCGGCAACATGAGCTAGCAGTTAGCATAGGTGTCAGTTTCTGTGAGAGGTGGCGTCAGCTCAGGTAACTTCACGCCAAGTTTAAAATTCATTGTTGTCTGACATTTGGTTCATCTCTGTGTTTTATGTTTCTTTTTGTTTATTTCTCAACGTCAAGTGTTGAGAAACTAGCGTATAAGAAATATATAACAAGGTTAGCGTGTTTACGTTACAGCGTCGTTAGCTTAGCTGCTACCTAGTTGTCTTGCTGCAAAATAAAGCTAACAAGCTAATATGTGTTTTTAAATAAAAACAGTTTCAGCTGGTGGAAAGTAGCTGTTTAGGTAAATGTACTCAACTGCTATAATTACTTTGCGGTAACTAACTTTACATTTGAAGCACTTCCACTTGATTACATCAATTTTCGGCTAACTTTACTCACTATATACCTCTAAAACACAAGGTATTTATTGTAGTTTTTTGTACTGCAGCATATTTAACGTTACTTACAGGTTTAATTTGTCATTTAACAACTCGGGGTTCAAGGTTTCTTTATTTGTACCGAAAGGGGAATTTGTTGTGCAGACAGGAAATTCAGTACTCCAAAGCAAGACATCATAATAATACAGATTTAAAGGATGTTAAAACATATACTTTAAAAAAACGAGTACCATCTAGTATTGAAGTATTATACAAAGTATAATAACAGTAAAAGAAGAACTCATAAGGATGAAATGAAAGTTGTAGCCCCC
>NW_024612000.1:0-1381 GCF_008729295.1 Plectropomus leopardus
TTTAAATGTTTAAATGCTTGTGAAAGGCATCTGAGCACACAAGAAAACTTATGTCAATCCAGGTTTCAAAGGGTTAAAGCAGTACACAGTAAATCAGTGGGATAACAGAGTGACTCATCTCACCTATCTGCCTGCTGGCGCTGGCGAACGTTTCACAGACGGGGCAGCACTCCCCCTCACGAGTTATGACCTTCTCGCAGTTTGGCACCAGCTCACACTGAACCTCGTCGCAGATTGCCACGCCGTTGTCACAAACACACACGCGACACGGCTCTGGTTTCCAGATGTCGTTGTGCTTGTAGACCTCGTCGTCAACTGTGCAGCTGTCGCCTTTCTTCTCATCTGCAGCTGCAAAACAGTACAGATGTTTAAAACAATAACATATGAATTCCTTCATAATGTGACAGGATCATAAAAATATTCACCTGCTGTGGGGTCCGCGCTGGGTGCTGATGCTGCATCTGCAGTTAAGCACACGGGGCAACACTCGCCCTCCGGGGTCACGGTGTCTTTGCAGTCTCCGAGGTCCTCACAAACCACACTTTCACACACAGCATTCCCCGTATCGCACACACAGATCCGACACGGCTCCGGGTTCCACATGTCGTTGTGAGCGTAGACTTTTCCATTTTCTGTGCAGGTGTCTTCATGGAAGAAAAGCAGAGAAAAATTAAATTAGTGACCATGTGACCTGAAATCTGACCTTAAAACGTTTTTTTGCTTTTTTTGCTTCCTTGCAGAGTTATGAGAAAATTAACGCCATGCTCATGCCTGTATGCTAGATATGAAGTTACCAGAGTCAGGACATATCAGGAGCAAACTCCCAGAAAACTGCAGGCAGGCTGCAACTCTGAGTCCATATTTAGCATACAGACGCTAAAATGGGGCTGATTTTCTCATCTAATGTTTTGCAAAGTAAGAATATTCCCAAAGTGTCATATTTTTGTCTCTAACATGCTGAACTTTCATGCCAGCAATTGTTCTCAACAAGCAAAAGTGGTCCTGTTTTTTAAAGCCCCTATGTGTCAAATTGCTGTGATTTTGGCATCCTCCACATGAATGCAAGTTTTTACTGGAAAAAAAAGGGACAATCTTAGCATAGCCAACTTATCTGACTGTGAAAGAGGTTGTCACGGTTTAAATGATCCACGTGTGTTGCCAAATTCACAAATTACATTGAAGCTGAAACATCCAGGGCTGAAAAAACTGAGCCAACGCGCAGCCGTCACTTTTTGTTTTAGTGTCGTGGTTTTTCAGTTCATTAAGATTAATTATACCATTTTGGACACCTAAAAAATGTTTTTAATGTTTCATGCTCAAAGATCCTCTAAGAAGTTTTTGTTAATAGTCACCTTTGGCTCCAAAAAAACAAGTGGTCACA
>NW_024612001.1:0-1165 GCF_008729295.1 Plectropomus leopardus
GGGGGGGGGGGCAATGAGAATCTTGACAAAAAATGTCCTGCAAATTGCAAGAAATTGGTAGATTTTGAATTATTTTATTATTTGTCAGCAGTTTTGTTTTTCGGTTCATTTTTCTTCTTTTTTTTTTTGCTGATTTTCAAGTAGTTTTCTTCTACTTTTTGCCAATTTCTCACTTAATTCTGGGTGATTTCTCCTTAAGTCACTTGATTGCCTTAATCCCAAAAAATAAATAAAGCCAATTTGCTCTATGTTTTGAAGGGTTAAGAATGGAATTATATATTAGTTCGTAGTGTGTTAGCTAAGGGTGATGTCTGCCAGACAGCAACAACACGTCTCATTAAAACAGACTCATTTGACGGTGATGAAGTTAGACAGCTCATTGCATTTGGGCTGCATGTGTTAAAAAAGAGCTCGATTTATTTTTTTTTAAAGAGCTTTTTAGGACTTTTAGGATTAATATAGCGGCAAACCATTTGCCATGTAAAGATATAGTGAATTAATAGGAAATGGAGTGAAGTCATGCTCCCTTTTTATTTTTTGTAATTTGAGCTTCTGTTAACCTTTCTTTGATACTTAAAGCTGTTTTTGGTGATTTGGGTGCACCGGCCCTTAAAATGCTTCTTAAAAGCTGCATTGTGTCAATAGAAAGACGTCTCCTCTGAGCAGTAAGACACAGCTAAAGTCTGTATTTGTGCACTTGGCCTCTGGCAGAGCTGTCCATATTGCACTTGAATAAGAATCTGGAGCTGCACGGCAGGAAACACCGAATAAAAAGCAGTTCAGGTTATCCTCTGTGGGACTCAGAGATGTTTTGAACTCTAATCAGCTGAAATGTTCTCTCGGTTCTGCCAGATCAACCCCAGAATTCAGGTCATTAAAGTGTAATCTTCATACTAAGAGCGCTCTGCTCGTGGAGGCGCTCGCACTGAAACACCGTGTTCACTGCTGTGACTTTCTGTTCTTGTTAACTTTATATTAAAGTTTAACATTCACACAAAAATTAGTTTGGTACTGTCTCCAATTCCATGCTTGTAACTATATAAGAGAAAAAGAAATTGAATGGGAGGAAGGCAATGAGCAAAGGAAAATAAAATAGGCCAAAAATGAAAAAAAAACTAATTAAAAAAAATTAAACAACAAAACAGAAAATTTGTGATTCTGTAAA
>NW_024612002.1:0-5317 GCF_008729295.1 Plectropomus leopardus
TCGGTGTCTCCATCGGTGTCTCCATCGGTGTCTCTGTCGGTGTCTCTGAATGTCAGCTCCACTGTCATTCTCTGCTGGTGTCTCTGCCAGTGTCTCCGCCGGTGTCTCCGAATGTCTACTCCACTCTCATTTTCCGCCCTCATTCTCTGCGGGTGTCTCTGCCAGTGTCTCCACTGGTGTCTCCACTGGTGTCTCCACTGGTGTCTCTGCTGGTGTCTCAGACGGTGTCTTCGACAGTACCCACTGAACACTGGTATAAGCGGCAGCCGTCTCCCCCCAACCCTCCTTCTGCTCCGTGTGTGTGACGGGGACATGATGAGAGGACACGCTGGATGCGGTTTGAGTTCAGGTGTAGCCAGTTTCCAGCTCGGTTATGCAGAAAGAATAAGCTGAAATCTGATGTTTGATGCGCTGGCTTTCTTTTGCAGCTTCAGAGGTTGTTGCTTGGGAGCAACACAACTTTTTCATGCATTTGAGCATAAAATTTTATTGAAGTAGCTTTTTTAAGAAGTGTATTTTTACTGTGAAAGTCTGTGAGTGTGTGCAAATTATCTGGTAGTCTAATGCATTATACCAAATCCAAGTACTCCAGTACTAGTGACTGGTTACCAGTTTTGGGAACTTCCTCTTTATGAGGAACTTGAAAATGTTTTGGTTTCACTCATACAAGTCTGGTTCAAGTGAAAAGTGAACAAAAGGACGATGACGTCAATATACACGTTGCCAAAACTGGAGCTTTTGGCCTCTTAAGGAATCGATGACCTTGATTTGTATCAGCCTGGGAATTCAGCCTGCTCAGCTGCATAGGAGGCGTCTTTGTATAATTGATGAGGTCAGGTTAGGCAGGGCTGTTTGAATGCATTTGCTGCCGCCTCCTTTATATGTGCCACTGTAAAACAAATTCAAATTGGTTACCTGTATCGAGTCCCTTCTGTTGTTCATGGTACATAGGGGAGTTCCCCTGGACTTTGACATCCTGCTAACAAGTTACCAAGGGAACTGAGGCTGCAGAGGCCATTCAGCGTCTCAAGGACAGTGAGTCATTGGCTACCTTTGTGTCCCGAACACCCTCTCACTTTTTTTTCAATGCCTCTTACACTTCTCTATACCTGACCTCCAACTCCTCCATCATCTGCACCGGAGATGCAGTGACTTGAAATCAAAATGAATCAGGTCGGAGGCTTTTTCTCGTGGGCATGCTAACAAAAGCACCTGACAACTTGTCAAATCTAAAAGCCAGATGTGATTTATGATAGTCTCACATTCCCAGATCTGTGGCTGCTTCATTCTGTATCACATGTAGGCCAGTTTTCTTCATGTGTACTGTGCGAGTAGCTTGTGAGGAATTGAAGGTCACACATATTATTTTTGATTTTCGATATGCAGTCTAATTATGCCTCTGAGCTGGTGATAGTTGAAGCCGAAGGCATTATGTTTTTCAGGTTGTCTAACCGTTTGTGCGTCTCACTCTTGTGATATCTCAAGAACCCCTTGTGGGTATTTATTCAAATTTGGCAAAAAGGTCCACAAAGGACTTAACAATGAACTGTTTTGATTTTGGTGCTCAAAGGTTAAGGTCACCGTGATATTGTCTGTCTTGTTCTCATAAGTGTGAAATCTCACCTTTTGGGATATTTTTCAAATTTGGCAAAAGCATCCACTTGAACTCAGTGATGAACTCATTTCACTTACTCTAATTTGTCACAAATGTTCACCTGGACTCAAGGATGAAGTGATTAGCATTTGGTGGTGATAGGTCAAAGGTCAAGGTCACCTCATCTTTCTCATTCTCGTGATTGCAATATCCTAATACAGCTTGAGAGCTGTTTTTCAAATTTGGCACAAATGTCCACTTGGACTCAGTGCTGACCTGATTTGACTTTTGTGGTCATAGGTCAAAGATATGTGTCACTGAGATGTAGTTTGTCTCATTCTCATGAACGTGATGTCTCAAGGACACCTTGGGGCAAATTTTTTAAATTTTGCTCCAACGTCCACTTGGACTCAATGATGCATTGATTATAAAGTCATGGTTAAGGGTCACTGTGACTGCGTTTGTCTCATTCTCATAAACGCATTATCTCAAAAAGGCCTTTAAGCAATTTCCTTGAATTTGGCACAAATGTCCATTTAGACTCAAGTATGAACTGTTTGGAATTTCATGGTGAAAGGTTAAAGGTCAAGGTCACTGTGACCTCATGAAACATGTTATTATCCATAGCTCAAGAATTCGTTGGCTAGTTTTACAAAAAAGTCTAACAGGGAAAAATGATGATGACAATATAGATCCAAAAGGTCAAAGGTCAAAGTCACTGCTACATCGTAATGTTATGCGAAAACACTGTTCTGGCCGTTACTTAACGTCATAACTCAGGAAAAGAAGCAGAAACATTTGGTCGGATACAGAATTGGTGACACCAATCTTGGGTGTCCACCATGAAACTGTGCTGGTTGTATAGATCTTCTGTGCTGTCGGAGGGAAGACGCGTGTGAAACATCCATGTTTCATCCACATATATGTAAACTGTAAGTGTGACGTGACCGGTGCCCGGAGGCATAGTGGGGAGATGATAATTTTAGTTTTTTAATTGCATATCAAATAAACCTGTTCGGTGCCAACACCAGATGATGACGAATTCTCGTGAATAGTACAGTCCTTCAGAGTTCTTCATAGCTTTGTGTTTTAATTACACAAGAGTGAAAGTACTGTATGTTCTACCTGTTGACATCCCCCGTTAATTATTGAACAGTCACTGCATGAAATCGGCACAGAGCAATTATGCTGCTCCCAGGGAGGAGGAAAATCAAGACGCAATGGATGAGGGGAAGAAAATGAAACAAACTCACAAAAAAATTAAAAAGACAAATACAAATAACCAAAAGATAAGTAAGTACAGAGAAATGTACACATGAAGAATCTTACTCACTCCTTATTACACTCTCACAGATTTCTTCAACACCCCCGCTGTGATTTGTGTCATCACCGGTGTGATCGTCATCAGGTGAGAAGAGGAGCAGCGGGCTCTCTTTGATTCCCTCGTGTATCCATAGTAACAGCCGCCCTTCAACAACAGGGGTCAAGCCCAGCAGGTTGATTAGCAGGAAGCTGCACCTCCTCCTCCTCCTCCTTTTGAGGAGTAAGTGCACATTTTTTACAGTAAATGCTCACATGAAAGGAGATAAAGCGGAGAGAAGGCAGCCTCTTATCAGATTTTGATATCCTGCGGCTTCATTTTAGATTAAATAAAGCAATTTAAAGGAAGTTTATCTTAATCCTAATCTCAATTCTGTGCTTTGAAATCCTGCTTTTATGACATAGAGGAAAAGCCTGGAATGGTCATTGAACTGAGGATTTGACTTAAAAGGGTCAGTTTGACCCACAATCAAAAATACAGACTTTTCCTTTTATCTGTTTTGATATTTTTCCATTTTAAATGTTTTGGTGTAAGTTTTATGGTTGGGTAGTTACTTTTGTAATCAGGATTATGTAATCAGGCTGCAAAAATAAGTAACTATAATCAGCTAAGATCACTTTGTTTTTTAAAGACTGTGATTACATTAGTATGCATGCCAGGTTAGTAATTGGCAGTGTTACTTTGTAATAATACCGTAGAAAAACACCACGCGCCTGCTCATAAAGACGTTCTTCTACAGAGCAGTGAGGATAAACAAACAAGAAGACGATGGTGATCACACACACGAGAACGACAGCTGATAACTAGTGGTGCAACAAATCTACACTTTGCACAAACACAGCTCGGTAGTCCGCCATTGTTGTTATTGTTTTCCTCCTATTTGCACACGGCACAGAAGGGATTGCATTTTTTTGAGCGTTCTGGAGCCTGGTTTAAAAAGTTCATTTTTAGGGCCCCTAAATGCCGTTGTCATGTGAACAAAAGCTCAAACTGTAGTAGAAGTTTAACATTTCATGCAAGAATGGTTGCTGTGTAAATGACCCATTGTTGGTGCTTTGAACACTATAAGCTGAGTGCCATCTCTTCAACCAATATCTCCAACACTCAGCAACTCACAAAACAATCTATGATGATAAATAACATTACACGTTAGAGATAAACTATGTGTTTTTGATTTTGGGGTGAACTGTCCCCTTAAGAGTGAAACATGCTGATATGTTGCACTCAAAAGCCGTGAAAACTTTTCAGATCCGAAGTATTTCTCGTGACTAAATGAACAAAAAACAAAGTTGGAGTTTGGAAACAGTCAAACACTCCAGACCTCGGCTTCACGACGACTGTGTGGGTGTGGTTTGATGATATTTGATTGACTGTGTTGGCAACATGAGCAAACAACCCTGCAACTGTCATCAGACTGTGACTCAAATATTGCTAATCTCATTGCACCCACTTGAAAGCAGCGCGGACAGAAAGCACAGATACAAAAAACTCTGTTTACTTTGGCAGATAACGGAGCCCATCACTCAGGAAACAAGGTGATGGGCGAAATATGTTTTCAAGGCCTTTAAGTGGAGTCTGAATCCACTGCACATTGACTTTAAGTATTAGGGTTAAGGGAGGATGAACTGAGTCTGAGCGATGACCTCATACACGTCAGTCCATATAAGGCGAAAGGAAGTGAAGAGGAGAGAAATGTTAAAAGAAAAAATGACTTTGAGTGATTGTTATGAAATGTTCTGTTGATTTCGAAGGACAGAATGTATTCGAGCAGATATGTTTGACCAGTATGAGTCACCGCTGATCACTGTGTATCAGAGAGATGCTGGTGTGTAGCTGATTCTCCCAGATGATGTCTGTGCCGAACATCTACGTGCACAGATGTTTGCCTGTGCGGCCGGTGAGCGGACGCCTGAACGCTTTCCGGGGGCCGACCTCTGAGCTCCACGATAAGAGGATGCCAAAGCTCGGCAGATGTTTGCTCTCAGGAATAATCCAGAGCTGCAGCGTTGAAGTGGCACAGAGGACGTTTGCTCTGTTTCCACAGTCTTTGATATTCGTGTTTGTTGAGAGCTAATATGCAGCGTTTGCGTGCACGTGATGGCCTCCTCATACATCCTGCGTCAGAGCGCCGGTTGTGCGTCTTCTCGGGATTTAAGTGTCAGCAAAATGCAATTAATCCCATCAGTATGTGAAGCTAGGTCAGCAGCAGACACAATGGAGGAATGTTTTTCAAGAGTAACTACTGATGTTTCTAAAACCAAACTCAAGACCTGCCTTTTTACTCTGGCTTTTAAGTGAACTTTACAATATATTGACTATTTATTTATACATTTTAGTCTGTTTTGCAGTTTTATAAAATATCATTTTATTATTTTAATCATTTTTATAAATTATTTTACTTT
>NW_024612003.1:0-2513 GCF_008729295.1 Plectropomus leopardus
GATAGCTAGAAGTGCCACTCTTTCTGCAAAAAAATGTTCAAATGCACATTTCTGATACATATTTAAAGATTTTTTGTTTATATACATTTTTTTAGTTTAAACAGGGCTCACGTTCAGTTTGGCAGTGACATTCATGTAACAAGGTAACAGCGGTAACGATGGATCAGAAATGTGCATTTGAACATTTTTTTTGCAGAAAGAGTGGCACTTCTAGCTATCTAGCTTCTACCAGACTCAGTTAGTGCGGAAAACTGATAAGCAGCTAAATAAACCTATAGGCAGACATGTTAACCTGTCAGAAATATCCTCAGTGGATAAACGATTTACAAGTAATCCTTCACATCCCTTATCTGTACGATAAGCATGATTGTGTTTTTAAAAATGCATTTCATGCTTTTTTTTTGTGTTTTCCTTCAACATTGCCGTTCATATATATGATTTCTGTGGACATTATAGCCTTACCTCTCAAGTTTATTTGCCTCCATTCTTGTACATCAGGCATTTGGTTTTAGAAAACTATCTCCTTTCTGTCAGTCACCGACAGGAAGAGATGCCCATCTGCAAGCTCTTGGCTGGTTTTTCTTTCCTGTGTTGCAAGATGTGAGATGTGAATAAGAAGCGTGAATGATCATTTTGCTCTCAACATGCCTATTGTAGACCGTGAGATGATTGCAGTCCTCATGAATAATTTTGGCTGTTTTTACACATGCAACCAAAGCGATCCGTCAATCTTGCAAGACGGATAAAAGTGTGCAGCACTGAGCCAAGATCTTGCCAATGTGCCGGCAAGGCATAAGATTCATAGAAGTCGGCTATGTAAATATGGAGGCGATTATTGGAAGTGTTTCCCTTCTTATTTTAGTCATAAAGTGGTCTCAAAGACAATTATAGGGATGAAGGAAAATAAGTTTTAATACAAAATGGGTCTTTGGTGTGGTAGTTTGAGGCCAAAATTCCTGTTGACATTTTCCTCCAATTCCACCGATTCCATTTCTGACACTGGTAACCACTGCCATACAATAGTATCCAACATGGCATGCTACCCAAGCTTAAACACACGCAGATAAGTTTTAATGAACTACTCAAAAACAAATTAATTTATAAATCTTTCTCAGTTATATAAATTATGAATATCTTTGCAATTTATGATATTTATTGTCCACCTACTATGTTCATTTTAAGCAATTTCCATAGTGCAATACTCACACTAAATTAAAATTACAAAACAAATGCAAATGGAAAATGAAAATAAAATGCTCTTTTCAGGTTTTGGCCCCATGCAGGATACATACCACCACCCCTGCCAGCATCAACCAGTCTTATCCCCTGTAAACTTGTGAAGAGCTAAGTGAGTTAGAGGTCCAGCTGGTTGCTAAACTAGACATGTGAATTACCATCCAAAGACTGGTACTGACAAGCCTCTCATTAACCACCTGCGTCTTCTCAGCGACTAGATCAGTCGCTGGCTTTTCTGTAGTCCTGCAGCACTCTACCAACAGGCCTCAAACAGAGTATCAATCAGACCACATTACCAAACAACACAGACACATAACTGCCGGCTAGATGATGTAAGACGTAGCTGTGGTGAGCAAGTAGAGTGTTTACAACATCCCGCTGATATGCAGCCTTAACATTTATGAGACCCAGTAAAACGAGTTCTCTTTCAAGTTTTTAACCTTTAGTGAGCGGGACAGTTTATCTTGATCAATGTGTGTGCTTCCTCTGTTTTGTTTGAATAGCTTCCATCTCATGTCCTCCCGTCTTAGTTAATAGTGAGCAATCAAGTTGGGTTTTATTAAAATTATGGTGGTTTTAAAGATTTAGCACACCCCACTCATCATTCTGGCAAACAGATGTCTCAGATTAATAATGCCGTCAGGTCTGGGACATGTGACGCCACCCAGAGTTTCCTGGTTTCCATGTGAGCGGCTATCAGGGTTTACCAGGGCTTGTTTATGTAGCTGATTTCCACCGCTGCGTTAAGTCTCATCATTACTGACTCGTCTTTTTCACAACATGTTTGATTAATTTTGTTTCCACTTTAAAGCTCATCTACTGCTGCTTTTCAACAGTCATAGGCTGGCTTGGCTTGGTTTGGTCAGGTTTGGCTTGTCAGCCCAGCTCTGCAGGGATTTGCATTTCTGCTATAGCAGGGCTTCTCACTTCAAGGTGTGTCTTTAACTGATGAGGGCTTGTCTACAGTAATGACATTAAAAAGCAGAAGAGTTCCGGGTCCTCAGTTATTTTTGTGGGGTTTTTTGTGTATGCTTTTTCATCACACAGCAGGCAGGTAAATTAAGTTTACTTGATGGAGGTGAGCTGTTTTCAGAAGTGAGGTAAGAGCCTGTTGCCTGCAGCTCTTCATCTTACATCTCACTGTGACTGTTTCTGTTCTTACTTTCCTCCGTGCGGTATCAGTAAACTTGTTTTGTATTGAAGAAAAGCTGTTAACAAAGTCCTGCTAATTTGTTGCTAAAAACACATCATTACCTTTAGATTCTTCACAATAAAAC
>NW_024612004.1:0-2269 GCF_008729295.1 Plectropomus leopardus
ATTATCTTCTTATAAACCTGCTTCTTCTTGCACAAAATGTCTGTAGCTGAATAGGGTAGACCTACACAGTCACTCATAATAGTGGTAGTTCTAGAGTCTTTTATTTCTGATTTCGCATGTGGTGTAAAAAGTTCGAGAACCACAGTTTTAGAGACTTAGTTGCTTATTAATGAAATTGCTAATGTAACATGCAGGTTCACTGTCTTTGTTAAACCAGCAGGATGCAGTGCTGGACTAAACTCTTCTCCTGACATGACCTTTTCAACCCCCTTACACTCATCTTGTTCACCCTTACTGTCTACGTAACCTAACACCTTCCTCTGTTACTCTAGACAGAAGAGTGACCCCGCTCCACTTGACCACCGCTCCTCATTGACTGGACACTCACAAAACAGGCCCAGGTCTCCTGCTCACATCACATGAAAAGTGCAGTGGATAAAAATTTGCACAGAATTAAATGCAAACTTGGCAGACTAATGCAGCCTCCAGCCATAAATCCAGATGTTGGCAAGGTGGTTAAATAAATCACAGCCAAATTCACACATGAGATCATAATGTGTGGAGAATAATTAGAATAGAAAATGTGGATAAGTCATTCTACTATACATGTATATTTATAGCCATGTACAAGATGAAAAACTAATGTCTAAATATATAAATGAAAAGAAAAAGCATCATTTAAGGTTTAGTTCTATAACAGAAGCATGCATTATGGACACAAACAATAAAAATGATCCCAAATCAGCATAATTTTCATCCACTTTCTATCAATAAAACTCTGAAGATGCCATTTTGCTTCATTTTAAGCAATGCACCTCACAGAGTCATGAACACCTCAAATATTTTTACTACAGGTACAGAGCTCCACATTGAACATAGGGAGGATTAGGTAGGAAGCCATTTTTCGTCTGTCTTAATTCAAATAGTCAAGAGGGTTACAAAAATCACTCTGCATAGCAATCTAGGCACGAGGCCAGTGGCCTGAGGGTAAAATCAAGAGTGCAGAGAACAGATTGAGAATATTAGGTTCAGTTCAGAGAGGGAGCAAGTGGAGAAAGGGAGGAAGGCTGAAATGGAAAGAGTGGGAGAAGAAAGGATGAAGAGAAAATGGGAGGACAGAGGAGAGGAAAGAAGATGGAGGAGGCAAAGCTACACCTGAAGGGAGGGGGATGCCTTAAGGACAGCAGCAATGAAGAATTGCTGTATTTTGTGTGTATGCGTGTGTGTGTGTGTGTGTGTGTGCCACTCACAGGTGTAGCTACAAGTCCAGAATCGGGACTCTGGTCCACAGAGAGAGGTGTGCGTGTAACCCCGAGGTCAGAGTACTGAGACGAGTGGGATTTGGGAAAACTGCCACTGAGAGTATTCACACCTGAAGAACTGGGAGAGAGACAATATCTTAAATCAGTGGCAAAAAGAAATGCAATCAATACATAAATTAGAGTCCTACAATTTACTAGACAGTATTTCAACTGACCCAATGTCTAACCCAAACCAAACATCCCATAAAAACACAAACCCTAACTTAATACACACCCAGTGACCATAAAATGGCAGATGAAGATCAAAAAGAATTTGTATCGATTATGCAGTCGGAAATGTTGAAACTGATTTTTTTTGTTTTGTTTTTGCAAAATGTGCAAAATATCAAGAAATGAGACTATTTTGGGGAAAGAAATGGCCATAAAGTCCCAGAACTTTGAGCCCTCCCAGAAGACAGCTCTACAGCACAGCTAACAGGAGAATATTTGTTTATTAATTTCTATTTGTATTTTCTAGTTATCTTAATATTCATATTATTGTTATCTATTATATTTGGTCTTATTGATTAACATTTGTAATTAACCTATCACATAGGCTCATAGGCTATTCATATTATTAACTACTTTTTATATTTTACTGATATATTATTGCATAATGTTTATGTTAGGCTTTGGCAACACATTTTTTTTGCAATGGTCATGCCAATAAAGCAACTTTGAACTGAACTGAGATGGAGAGACAGAGAGAGAGAAGGGGGTCATCCGGGACATTATCAGGTCTTTGGGCAGCTGTCTTTTCGTAATGTAAACCCTGCTGTGTGCTGAAACCCTGACCACCGGCCGAGTGGTTAGGGTTACGGTGAACTGGGCCTGACAATGCAGATTAGGACCCGGTGCCATGGCAGCAGCGGACACCTGAGCAGGTGCTATTTGCTTATAATAGTCGCTGTATGTGGGGGGCAGCCTCTATAATTGATACAGCTAATAAGCGCTGATACTTCTATATG
>NW_024612005.1:0-3242 GCF_008729295.1 Plectropomus leopardus
AACATTAATTTATAATTAAAATTATACAATAATATAAACCAATAAAAATAAAAAATAAGTCAAAATAAAATGAAAATTAAAAATATAAAATGAAGTATATGCATTAGTAAAAAAATTAAATAAAAATATGTGCATTATACCTTACATATGTATGCACATTAGTGTGGGTAATGTACTATTTAATTCTGTAGCTTTCTAACTCAGATTTTTAAAAAGAAAATCTGTGTTATAATCTATTTTTCGTTCTAATTATCTGTATTTTTCCCTTCTCTGGTTGTCTTCTTGTGCTGCTCTAATCCGAAATTTCCCTCTCTTCTATCATTAAAGTTTGGTCTTTATATCTTAATGAATTAGAATCACTTTTAAAGGCCAAATGTGTGTACACATATTTTTTTTCTGCCTTACAATCAATGTACTTACACATAAATAGACATAACAGCTAGTAGGAATGAGGACAACAAAGCTGGACAAATGAAGTTAAAAGACAGCATTATAATGTACACAGGGATGTTGTAGAGTTGGTGTTTACATAAATATAAAAAAGCACCAATGACCATTGTTTAATTTTGCTGAGATTATCTTAATAATGTAAGGTGTTTCAGCATTTTGTCCATCCCCGGTACTTTAACTCCTCCTCTGACACTCTTGGCCATTAGCTCTCTATAAATGTGGAGCCTCTCATATTCATTTGCTTGCCACGGTGCAGAAGAATCTACATGATACAGACACAGCAGGGCAGTACCCAAGTTTACTAAATTAATTTATTACTTATTGTAGTTTATCACTTATTATTAGACACTTGGAATTGAAAGCCTAAAGTTATTTTCTTTACCTTGTTCTTGTAACAACAAACAGATGGTAAGTATATTCTGTATAGTATCAATGTGTTTCATACAACTTTCATGTGACTGGATCTTTTAAAAAATACATTTCTAGATGAATTGGGAAGAGTAATATTGGAAATCTGTTTTTAAACCTTGTTTCTGGTAGGCATCTGGTGAGAGAATGAATGCTGATGACTGCAATGGACGCTCATATGCACAAGGCAAGTTCATTAATAGTGGAGAAACTACTATACATTTGTGTGTACAGTCTAATGTTTACTTTAATAATGTGGGCATATTTGTGTTTCAGGTAATGGAGGAGAGTCATCAACAGAACAGGATTTTTATGGCAGGCTGCAGGGTCCTTCAGCGAAATCTCCAAACAGTCAGCAGTCCTCACCACACCGCTCCCTTAGTGGTCAGTTATTCTTTTGTTTTTATTGTGACTACTTTGTCTCTTGATGTATGAAATTAAATGTGCACCCCCCCTTTCCTCACACAGCAAACTCCATCAAGGTTGAGCTGTGCAGCGATGATGAGTCACCAGGTGCTCAGCAGCCAGAGAACAGAGAGGCTGTGAGGGACGACAGTAGGAGGGATGACAGGGGAGACCCCATGGAAGAGGGCAACGTGGAGTACGCTGGGACTGGAAAAGACAGAGGAAGCGTTTACAATGACATGGCCAGTCCAAATGCTGCTTCACCAGGACCTATACGGCTGCCCAATGGGAAGCTGCAGTGTGAGGTGTGTGGTATGATCTGCATCGGACCCAACGTGCTGATGGTGCACAAGCGTAGCCACACAGGTGAGGGAACAAGCCGGTGTTAACAATAAAGGCAATACTTCAAATGATTTGCATCTAAAGTCCTCTGCCCATTTATGTGTTCATAGGCGAGAGGCCGTTCCAGTGCAACCAGTGTGGCGCATCCTTCACCCAAAAGGGGAACTTGTTGCGCCACATCAAGTTGCATTCAGGAGAGAAGCCTTTCAAATGTCCCATTTGCAACTACGCTTGTCGCCGGAGAGATGCCCTGGCTGGACATCTACGCACACACGCAGGTAAATCAGTGAGCTTTAAGTGCAATACAACAGTACCGAGCACATCAATCATACACCATGAAGATATTTGTAAAAAAAATGTGCTTAGTCAATTATTGAACCTCGTGGATTCAGCTGTGCTATAGCAACATTAATCCATATTGTGATGAGGTATAAATCTATGAAACAACAGTAAGCAGCAGAAGTGGGGACTCATTAGAACAACCCCCTTCTTTGAAGCTCAGAGGAAGTAGGTCTTCTCCAGAATCTACAGTAAAACACATGACAATAATGTGACATTTACAGTTTTTGAAAACAGGAAATCCTGTAAGTGCCTCAATTTGTGAACACACATTCAATAGGTGTTGACTTATACAGTCTAGTTACAGTAGGTCTTGGTCGTTCGCTTTGGGTCTCAGAGGTTCATTTTCGAAGAAAAGATTCTTGCAAAGTGGATTTCGGCGAATTGACGTCATTCTCTTCGTAAGAGGAAATGTTGCGGTAAAGGGTTGAACGGTTTTTCTGGCGTCATTGGTGAGCAACATCGAAAAATTATGGGAATTGCTTATCAATGGGGAAATCCATTCTCTCAAAGATAGCCAGTAATTAGTTATTCTTTATTTTTTTAAAAATCCCCTTCCAAAAACATAGTGATAAACAACACCACTTTAGTAGATTACATGATATTTCTTGGCAAATTACATTCGATCAACAGTATCCACCGTCTTTGGTGAAATTTTGGTCATTTTGTCTATCTCTGAAGATATTACTTAAATATTTTTTTCTCTGAATTCCAGCTTCTTCTCCAACGGTGGGAAAACCTTTCAAGTGTAGCTACTGTACTCGCAGCTACAAGCAACAAAATACTCTCGATGAACATCTAGAGCGCTGCCATAGCTATTTGAAGAGTCTGGACCATCAGACAGCTGTCAACGCACAGACAGCACAGGGTAACATATCACACAAACATGAAACCCTCTAATGCATGATTGCAAACAGATTGAAGAGAGCAAGTTTAACTTATTTATACACAGAATGAGTTAGTCGTTATGTTGATGACAAGGTGCTTTCTATTTGTAGGTGAAGAGTCCGTAAACATGGAGA
Source organism: Plectropomus leopardus (assembly GCF_008729295.1). Taxonomy (NCBI): domain Eukaryota; kingdom Metazoa; phylum Chordata; class Actinopteri; order Perciformes; family Serranidae; genus Plectropomus; species Plectropomus leopardus. The sequence goes on from NW_024612005.1 coordinate 2,967, forward strand.
CGATCACTAAACCTGTGCTCCAGCCATCTAATGAAAAAGTCCAGCTTGTGGATAGACTGGCTATTGGCATCACCACCAAACGCAAGAGGTCAACGCCGCAGAAGTTTCTGGGTGAGTTTTTAAAAAAAAAATGTTTTAAATAAGACAATCCATGTGTAAATATATGTGTATAACCTAAACATGGACACTCTATTTTTAATTTCAGTTTTACCATCATAATGATATATCTTTAACTTAACTTAATTAGACAAAGACCACATTCTTTATATTTCTGTA
>NW_024612006.1:0-2798 GCF_008729295.1 Plectropomus leopardus
TAAACCGGTTAAAACAACAGGTAAACCGGTTAAAACAACAGGTAAACCGGTTAAAACAACAGGTAAACAGACTAAAACTTCGCTCCTCTGCGTGTATCCGGTGAATCTGAAGCGAACTTCAGCGCCTCGTTGTTGCTCAAACTAAAGTTTCGCTTCTTCTGGCTGTTTGTGTCGTTACAAATGTAACGTTTTTGTCGTTACAGACACAAACGTTACATTTATAGGTGGCGGCGTTAATATTAGCCACATTTAAGGCGAATAACGTTAGAAAACATGAATTAGCCTCCTGCTACTTTCACTATCTCGCCGGAAGTTGAGTCTGCGCTCGTTTCTGGCGATGAGAGTAAACAATACGAGTACATAGTGTTTTGACAAAGTTTACTGTTTTAAAAACGACTTAAAGTTTCTTTTAACCCTTAAACGTAACTTTTAACGTAACTTTTAATGTAACCTGGCTCACCGTTATGTGAAGTCGCTTCCTGCTGATCCTCTCCGCCCACAAAATAAAAGCCGCAGAAAACAAACGTGAAAAATCTCCGTTAAAGTTTCATTTTCCGTTTTTTCGGTTCAGTCGGCGGTTTAGAGGTCCTCCCTGGACCCGGTACAGTACTGAAATCGGGTTCAGCTCACGCGGACCCTGATCAGGATCAACAGACGACCCGCTAACCAGTGACGTCAGCGGCGCCAACCCGGCGCGAGGCCAGTCGAACATCCTGCGGGATTTTCACAATAAAACAAAGCTCATAGATATATTTAAGATATAGATATCTTTGAGATATTTAAACCGTTTCAGACTGAAGACATGAGTCAGGGGCTCTTATCAGAACAGCAAAGATTTATTAACGAGGCGAACAAACGTAAAGAGACTGAGGAGGATTGTATTTGGTGCAGAGACCAAAGAACTGCATCCTATTAGTAAAAAACAAAAATAAACCTGTTGATCATGTTTTGACTCACATATGCAGTAATCATTGATTTATTTCATCTTGAATTCAAAAACACATCACAGTTTTTCTGTAAATCTGAATTGAACCTGTCAGAGTTTGTGTGTGGAGGAACAAACCTGACTTATTGGAAAACTGATGAATAAATGAAGAATAACAAATTGGTTTAATAAACTGAGAAATAATTTGCATAAAATGATTTGGCCTCAAATAAATTCCTCACAATTTATTAGGTTATTTCCTTTATGAATTTCTTTATAATTTTCATACAATAATTAGGTTGTTCTTTTTGCAATAAATGCATATCTTGATTTTTGTAGATTTCTGCCAAGTTTTTATGCACCTTTTTGATGTATTTTCCAAAATCTTTCTTCAATGTTCTTTCTGTCTTTCTTTATCTTTTGTAGGAGGCTATCATTGACTTATTTCACAATTTTGAAGAAAGAAAATTGTCCTTTTTTCCTATGTTTGTCTAGAAAATGTTTTTATTATTACACATTAATTCTTTTTATTTTCAAATACATTTCTGGCCTTTTTTAATATATATATATATATATATATATTTAATTTTCCAATTAGTCAGGTTTGGTCAAACAGGTCCATGTGAATTACTTTGGCTTTTTATTAATTAACAAATTTATTTTACTTGGTATTTTATTTATTTATTTGTCTTTTGTGGGTTTATTTCTTTTTGAGTAAAAATTTATTTCCTACATGGTTTAAATTCTACTGATTCATTTCTAAATTTTTGTATTTGCATTTCACAATTTGTTTATTAATTTTTATAAATTTCCATTTCTTTTACACTGTTTTCATTTCATTCATTTATTTCTCTCTTGTTTGTATGTTTTACATTTATTCCACAATTTCTTGATTGATTTTATACATTTCATTTTGGAATTTTAATTCCTGGTATCTTTATCAATTTCATGTTTAAATTATTATGTGATTGGCTCATTTCTCAGTGTATTAAATGATTCCAGTCATTGATTAATTCATTAATTTATAATATATATTTTTTATTTTCTAATAAGTCTTCTTTGTTCCTCCGTACAATCAGACCAACTCCAGTAACTCATCTGTAACACAAACAATCTTTGAATATCATCAGTAAAAACTCTTCTTCTCTTGTTTCTGTGCACCTTCCCGTCTGACTCTCGTCCTGCAGCGCCCCCCTGTGTGCACAGAGAGACCAGACAGGTGTGGTGGATCCAGGCTCAGGTGTGTCTGTGGTCTCAGGTGGTCTCGGGCGTCGCAGGTCTCACTGCAGCAGGCAGCCGCACTTGGCACTCTTCTCTTTGTACGTGGAGTTGAACAGCTGGATGGCCTGTTTGTTGATCAGAGTCCAGAAGTTCTCGAAGGAGATGCTCTGGCCTTTCTGGATCCCCATCTGCTCCAGGACCTGACCCAGACCCTCCTCAGTCTCCACGGACTGCAAACAGTTAACAGGAGGTGAGTGAGCGCAGCAACACATGGAGACGGTTAACAGGATAAAACTCTCGGGGCGGTGATGTCAGCCGCGAAGCACTCCAACAAACACTGACAGCCAAAATATCAGGAAATATGGAGGTCATTATCGGTGGGAGGACATCTGGGACTCCTTTATTTCATATTAGAGTCACACCAAAAACTCTGAAAAATTAAGGCCCTTTCTGCGTGTATACACATATTTTTCAGAACAGATATGTAACACCCGCCAACGAAATAAACCACAAACGTATTACAGATCTGCAGCTTTTATGATGCTGGGTTCACGATACGATTTTCTCCAGATTATTGTTTTAAATACAACATTAGATAACAGTAAAATTATGACTGAAATATATTCTATTAATGATTTTTAACAAAAAATAT
>NW_024612007.1:0-3876 GCF_008729295.1 Plectropomus leopardus
ATATTTTTTAACATTATTACAAAAAAAAGATTTTTCGTCTTTTTTTAAGAACTTTCTTAAGGTAATTTTCTTGTTTCTTTTTTGTTGCTTATTTTCAGGTAATTTCCTTGTAACTTTTTTATAAATTTCTTTTTCTGCTCTGATGCCGACTAAAAGTAATCAAGCCTATTTGCTCAAATGTCAAAAGTTTAATGATGATTAATTAAAAAAAGGCTCATAAGTTTGATGTTTTTATCCGCAGAAAGAAGAAAAATCCTCCAGACGACAGAGACTGCTGCCGAAGTTCTGCACCAAATGCTCTGAGGTCAGAAAACCTGTTTATCAAATCTGTTAATGCTGCAGAAAAAAAGCCGTGTTGTGTTCGTGCATCCGGTGAAAACGTGTCATTTTTTGAATGGGGTTTGGTGCTGGAGAGCAAAAGTGGAAGTGACTCTTTTGCTGAGGTTTCAGCCTCCTGCCAAAACGGTGCCCGCCTGGTTTACCTCAACCGCAACCACACGTTTGCCATGTCAGATCTAACGCTGTAATAACGACACAGAACCACGTCTACCGTAAAACTGAAACCACCGCCACACCTTCAGGAATTTTTCCAGCAATCATTAACATCTCAGACCCACTCACAGGTGTTTCCAAACACTTTACGGCTGACGTACCTGTCGAGCCGAGCGAGCACGTTTGTTTTCAAGGAAGTATTTCAGTTCCTCCAAAGAATCCCAGTGTTTCGTTTTTAGCCCACAGGGTGTTTGATTTATGCAGCTTCTGTAATCAATAGGTTTCCTCATAAAGGCTCTTTGTCTGTATCCCAAAATAAATGCTACTACTGCTGAAGCAAAGCAATAACTTATTTTTGGTGTTTAACAAAAAGCTTCCAAATGTAACAGTGTTGTTTAAACTCATTGTTATTAAAAGCCATCAGTGTAATCTTTGTGTAAATGACTAAGAGGCGGATTTACAAAATATTTGCGACTTTTACGGTCGCTAAATCTGCACAGGTTAGACAAAAAAACTGTGCACTTTGGAAGCAAATAGTGAGCGGGTTTCCATTACAGATTTTTGTAAAACTAAAGCGATATTTTTAAATGTTGATAAAATACAATTGTGAGATGACTGCGTTTCCACTGGTGATAACATCCCGGTAACCATGGCGATCGGTGTTTAAAACATTAGCAGCTTCATTTCTATTGCAGCCCCCGCACTTGCCGTCATTATTTCCAATCCAAGGCGATGCAGGCGTGTTATGGAGCCATAGTGTTAAGAAAAGCCCCTTATACGTGGCAGCGGCCGCGTATGACGGATTTCACAGAGGAACTGTGGATTCAAAACTTCTTGATGTTTTAAACAAAGTTTGAAACATAAAAAAAAAGAATTATTAAATGGATTAATTATTAAAACAGAAAGTCGACTTGATGTTGCTGCTGCAGTTTATAACTCTGATGTTTGAACTAACTTTTGAAGATTTCTGCGATGCACTAACAGCTCTTGTATAGAAGTATTGAGAGTATTGTATAGAAATCCAGACAGTGACATTTTAAATATTGCACAAATATGGACCCTAATCTTTGCATTAACTTCACACTAGAGAAGCTGGATTGAGGATGTTTTGCATGCAGTGTGTATCACGTACCCGGAGGTCACGCCCGGGCCTCGTTTGTTGTTGCGGCGCTGCTGCAGAGCTGCACAGTCCTGCAAATATTTCACAGTTAAAGTGTCAATCACTGAAGGGATTCTGTCAACAGAAACGTTGTCAGAGGGCTTTTATTTTGAAACAGAAACAGATAAATATGTTTGTCCTCACGTTTGATAAAGCATTGAAACTGTAAAAAGAGGTGGTGTAATGTCAATAGGATTATTTTACTGTCTGTTTTGCTGAAAACTGTGTGCATCACATGGAAAAAACTGGCGAGACTCCATTTCTCTAGATGTGCCGCAGCTGAGCAGCGCTGCGCTGCTCACTCCGTCAGTCTGCCCAAAACAAAACAAAACAAAAAACAAACAGGTTCCACAGAAGCCTTATTTTCAATAAAAGAGAGACACGTGAATTTGAGATAAGATAAGACGATCCTTTATTAGTCCCACAACGGTGAAATTTGCATTATTCTAGCAGCAAATGGATATCAGAGCAATATATGTACAAGATGAATAAAGCAAAGATAACAATAAAAACAGTATAAACAAGATGCAAACTCAGTGGTTTAAAAAAAATGATTCCAGTTGCATTTGGATAATTGCACATTGTGATAAAGTGCATGTTTGAAGGTGTATGGTTGTCTTTCTCTGTTTAATAAGGAAAATAGGTGTAAGAATATTACCTTTTGTTGACGTCTCGTGAGTGTATTGTGTATTGAGTTGACTGAAAAACGTAACACCGATACCATCACGTACCGTACGTATACCACAGTGACAATCATTGAAGGTTTGATGGTATGAAAAAATGGATATCGCCCGAGCCTCACTGACACATCTCTATCGCCTGAGTTTTTTTACATGCGGAGCTGCTGCATGAGATTTTTATCTCCTGCTTTGCGATGAAGCTGTGAACTTGTCGCCGTGACTTGGATGTCTGATATTATAAAAATGTATTCTGTGCTTCCTTGAATTTGAGCTAAAACAAGCAAATCCATCTTAAGGTGGTCCGATGCCTCCGTGTAAACGCGCTCTCTCTTCCTCAGCGTGTGGTTGGCTGGCTGGAGATGCGGGAGCTGATTGATGTGTATCAAAGGAGTGTGTTCAGTAGAGAGGTCGTCCAGAAACTACTTCCCCTCCACTACAACGACCTGCTGCACCGAATCCAACACACTCTGCTGCACTGCGTGAGTACACACCTGCACGTGGAGGTTTTGACGCGAGCTGGTTCGTGGCATATCTCCGACGAAATGTTAAAAGACAGCAGAGTGGAGGAGTAACACACACAGAATACAAATACACACTCAATAATCTGTTTTTATGTTCTTTGTTTTCAGGTTTCTTCCTCTAAACCTTCAAAATGGTCCAAACTCATCAAAAAACTCGAACGAAAAATCAAAAAGGTAAACATTTACAGGTTGTGTGACTACTATTGCTGCAGCTGCTCTGGGTCAGAGGAAATTATATACTTTGTTTATTAATTAACACCACGTACTGTCACATTATCCCTATAATTATGCTAATAATACTAACTGTGACTGTCTGTCTGCAGAAACGCAGAGACGAAGGAGCGCTGAAGGCCGTCGGAGAGTTCACCTTCATCCTCCGGTGGATCGATGAGCTGGCTCAGCACCACGTCCTGTAGAGCATCGTCATGGAGAGCCTAATTATCGTTATCAGTATTGACATCATCAACATTACTTTCAGTTTTTATTGTAGAAATCTGATTTTTCAAAATTAGTTAAAATGATTTTTTTTCAGCACAAACATACTTCCATAATTTATTATTCCACCAATTACTGTGAGAGGAAATCTGCATTGCAACTAAATTTATTTTTAATTTTTATCTTTATTTTTCTCCTCTTGAAGCATTGACTGAGCTGTAAAGTATTAGGACACAAGTTTTTTATGTTTATTGGCCCCAAAAATCCACTTTAAAATCTGTTCAAACTGATCTGTAACTTAAAAAATTATATTAAATTACATATTTTTCAGTGAAAACAGGTAAAAATTGACAACACTGAGCCTTGATCATCGTCATCATCCACAGCTGTCTGAGGAGGAGCTTCTAAAACAAATTTGAATAGTATTTTTTTGAAGTATTGATTAGTGTTTTAAATGTTTTACACATGTATTAATGTAGCTTTATTTACAAATAAGTTATTTTTCAGAAAATATTTATTGTATTTGAGTATTCACTGTAGCAGTGTTAAAAGTACATTAATATATTTAATTTACAACAGTATAAAGGAA
>NW_024612008.1:0-4194 GCF_008729295.1 Plectropomus leopardus
TTATGATCGTGTTCTGTTGGCACATAGTGTCATCATTTTCCATTGCTGAGTCAAAAGAAAAAAGGTGTGAGGTGTGGCAATCAGTAGGTCAGTGGTGCCAACTTGTATGTATGAGTGAAAGAATAGTGAATGGAATGTTGTGTATAGGAAAGATCAAGATAAGGACCGGGAGTGTAGAGAACTGACTTTTCCCTTCCTCTCCCCATGGAACAAGTTAGGTACTCTTTTATAGAGCTGGGAACACCGGGCCCCAAATGTTCCCAATAACTGACAACCACTGACCACATTTACTGGCACCTACAACACACAATACAAAGACAAGCAGCCATCCCAGGAGCCAACAGAGGCGGCGTTGAACAGCAACCAATGAGATAACCACAGCGTGTGTCATGGCCTTGAGCAAGCCAGTAAAGTAATGCATAGAAAAATGTGAATTTGATGTGTGTCCATAAACTGGGTAAATAAATCGTCTACCTGAACACAAGGTTCCCATGTGACAAAAAAAAAGAGCTTGGCTGTCAAGACCTTACTGCTGTTGGGCAGGTTCTTCTGCCTCAGCTCATATGAGACTATATTTATTGCTTACTGGAGCCAGATGATGACAGAGAGGACCAACAACAGGTCTCTTTATTTATTATGGAGTCTCCCGTACGAGTGCAGCAGTGCGTTTGACAGCTCTGGGGAAAGTTATGCTGGAGAGCATTTACAGACAGTGCTTTGCGGCTTAATTTCAGTTTGTTTAAAGCCAAAATGGAACGGACGGACGGACAGACAGACGAATGGACAAACAGATAGATGGACGCAAACACAGATGCACAGACAACCTGAAAACATAATGTATAAAAACACCTCAAGCCAGTGTGAAACCTTTTTAGCAAACTATTTGAGATTAAGATTGACACTCCCTTGCTAACAAAATAAGAAATTAAGAACATGGATTTAGATTTAACAGGAAGGAAATCCAGGAACTACAAAAATGTAGAAACCATTAAAAACAAGGAGGTATTACATTAAAAAGCCTTTATTTTTAGTTGCTACATCATTAAAAAAAAGCCAATATGTTTTGACCACTGCCAGTTAGGGCTGTGTAATAAGACAAAACACATAATCTGACAATAAAAAAAGTCTATTGTTTCATATTAATCTATATTGTTTATTTCTTTTGGTATTTCTTTGATTTATTTAATTATAACAATGCTTCATTTAACTTTTCTATAACAGTACTTAATTTAACTTTATACTTTACTTTATTTAACATTATAACAGCATTTTATTAAACTATATTATCACAGTAGTTTATGTAACTTTATTTTATAGCAGCAGCTACTTTATTTGTAAATGTGGTTTATTTCATAATTTTGTATTTTCGTAGTTAACAGTAGTTTAAAAGAGATTTCAAAATATAGAGATACATATTGTGTATTGCGATATAGCCCAATATTGTGATTATAATTTAAAGCCATATCACCCAGCACTACTGTCGGTCTTTGTCAGGGCTTTTGCAATATAGGTATGAACCCACCTATACAGCGGCAAGAACAAATAGGAAGCCACTGGATGGCCATCCATACTTGCATAGGCGTTATGATATATCCACTATAATAAAGGCTTTCTAAAGTAACTCCTTCTCGTTTTCCACATTTTTGGAGTGCCTGGATTTCCTTCTGAGTGATCCTGTCGGTTCCTGTTTTTCCATGAGCACTCAACCGATGTTTAATCATAGCCTACAGAGCGACCAGTCTTTTGTCTTTTTCATGTATTTTGGGTTTTTTTACAAAGCCAAACACAACAGCAGCATTGTGGGCACATTTTAGTTCTATTTCATTTCATAAATTATTTGTATTATCATGGTTGGGCAAGATACTTAAAAAAGTGCATTGACCTAAGCTTCCAGTAACTGTGCAATAAATGAAGCTTCAGTACACCAAAAGTGCCCTCCAGAGGAATGTAGCAAGATAAGCTCCAGCATCATGGCAAAACTAGTTTAACGGCATCAAAGCAGTTTTTCTTTTACATTAAACTCCTTTCCAAGTCTATCTCACTGATCAATAAACTAAATCAGGCACACAATCTGAGGTAATGCTGCTCCTTGTCGTGCCACTGCTGCCCCACATTGTGTATTATTAGTCTGTTATTAGTCTTACACTAGTATAGTGGCAAAAGCCGAAGTAAGAAAATCTTAACTGCATGATTGTGACGGCACTGGTCAGAAAACATAAACGACAAAACACAATTTAACCAGGTGTTCTCGAAAATACAAAAAATATTTGATCTTCTACACACAAAAACATGGAAAACTCCTGGTATTCTCCACAGAACTTGCGCAGTCTTCCTCCCTTCTCCCTTCAGAAACTCTAACTGATGGGCACAGCACTGGAGAAAAGCTGTTTACTTTTTAAATAACAAGTTGGCAAAGACCTGCAAATAAGAAAGTGATCTGGCCAGTGGGCCTGAGCCAAGAAGTACAATCCATTTCAAATCTGTTTCTCTTTCACTCAGACACGTGCTCCTGCCAGCCAGACGGTATTAAAAAAAAAAAAACTGTCCAGACACAGGGCCTCATTCATGAAATGCATGTTTGCACACATTTGATCTTGACTTATGCATACAGTCACTAACAACCACTGTAGAATTTATCGATTTTTACTTTATTATGAAATAGTTGTAAGTAAAAAAAAAAAAGTGTGCAGTTGGAACAACTTTAAAAGTGATATGTGCTAATCCTTTTTGTGCTCTGTGGAAAACTCTAAGCCATGAGATAACGCAGCAGAAGTGAATAATCAACTACAACATGTCAGTTTAATTATAAAAACCCTGAAAACTGAGAGTTGCCAAATTAAGCAGAGCTAACAATTAGCATGTGCTGGGTTTTTAGTTTGTGTGTTTTGAAAGGAACGGTGTGTAAGGTTAAGGGGAATTTAGAGTGGTGAAGACTAGAGATTGCAACCAGTTCATTGCTGAGGAGGTTTTAACCAGGAGCCAAATATTCACAGACACCTCTTCCTCCAAAACAGATAGGCTAGGTGATCAAAATTGGTAACCACACCGAATAAACTTCCACATTACAAATTAGGGTTTCTCTGGCGCTGACTGGCATGTCAGAGATGGACCAATAGCTTAGCATTATCTAATCTGTACTTAATTCCTGATTCAGACCTTCAGGAGGTTTTTTACCAGGAGCCGAATTATCCACAGAAGTCTCTTCCTCTTCAAAACAAATGAACCCAATTATTTCAGCTGCTAAAAACACTGAGTAAAGCTTCAAGTTTAAAAAATCTGCGTTTTCTCGATGCTCTGGCCATAGAGGGGGCCTCTGACTACAGTTCCCGGTGAAAAATGCAATAGCCCAATCTGGAGCCAGTGTTTTGTTTCTCCCTTCTGGACTACTGTAGAAACAGTGGCAGTGCAATATGTAAACCTCTGAAGATGAAAACACAACAATTCGTATTTTCAGGTGATTATACGCTGAAGGACAAAATATTTATTAAAACATATGCCATTTCTGCCAATATACCCCCCTAAATCCTACATACTGAAACATTTATGTTTACACACCAAGAAGCCAAAATCCTACTCCCTGATTTGCAGCAGCAAATACGTTTGGAAATAAAATTAAGACTGTACAGAACTTTTTAATTGAAAGGAGTTTATTGTCTACTTACGCTTCGTGCATCGCTGCGACCCCTGAGCTTTACTCCATCCATGACAGCACTGTCCGCCACAAACATTCACCCTGCAAAAAGGAAAAACAATACAGTTGAGCTACATTTAAAGATTCCAAAGAAATAACAATGACAGCCCATAATTTTCAATCTGGTGGGACTTTAAAGTTTTACCTCTGAGGTGTGTTGTTAGGGCCCGCTTTAATATTACACATACTCATATTGCTCTGTACACAAAATGTGCTTTTCAGAATCAAGCTACATTAATATTTTTTTCTTCCATTGAGTTGATCTTTAACCAAAATCAGTCCTAATCATAATTATCAAATATTTATTAATTTTCAGAATTTAAACCCTTTAAATGCCAGGTTTTTGTCATGATGCCACTATGTTTTTAGATTGAAAAAACAAAACAAAACATTAATTACTTTTTTAAATACTTCATGCATATCATTATTATTAAAATTATTTTTATCATTGTTATTATTATTATTATTGTAGTTGTTGTTGTTTTTATTATTTTTATATTTTT
>NW_024612009.1:0-4187 GCF_008729295.1 Plectropomus leopardus
ATTATTATTTGATATTAAACAAACTCACAAACAGAAACAAGCAGCACGCTGCAGCAGTAGTATGTCAAAGAGATCAATTTATGGACAAAGATTTAGACTGACACATTGTGTGGTCCCGCACATACTTACTGATACAAGCACCAGCTAGAATAAGTAAAAATAACAAAAATTCCCAACTTCAATACATAAGTTAGTAAACATTAATTAGATGCCGCCCCTGGATTTCACCATACATTTACCGGCACACTAGGGAGTCAAATTCACCTGTATCTCATCAACACATGGCTCAAGTACACCAAATTAATGCCAACACAGCACATCAACCAAGACCTACAGTACATTCACCTGCAAGCCAACGGCGCAGTAAGTAAAGAAGAAATCACCTGTATATCATCAACAGAGGATTTACAGCACAGGACCCAGGTACACTAAATTAACACCAACACTGCACAGATATTCACCTGCATCTCAACAGGATTTACAGTGCAGGAACAGAGCTCACAGCACAGTAGCCACGGGATAATGTACTGCGAAATGAATCCCAAGAGGATGATTCACGGAGAGGTCCTGCATCACCCTAGAGTTCCACATTGTAAGAGTGATTTATAGCTTGCGGTAAGCGTCTATGATCAAAACTGAATCCACAGAAACATCCTGTTGTTCACAGCAATGGAGTGCTTTTTGAAAATTACAGGTCGTACAATTTATTTTAAAAAGAATTCACAACACAGATACACTTACCGCATTGGTAATGGCCTCAGCAGCAACCCTGCTTCCCGCTGGAATCCTCAGCCTGCGGCTGCTCATCTTGTCCTCTCTTTCCTCCTCTGGTGCCAACCGCACATTGTTGTCATCAGAACCGGCCCTGACCTCCTGGGGGCCCGAAGCGAAATTCTGATAAGGGCCCCCCTATCAGCTGGGTCTTTGCTTGTACAGGCCCATTAAATTGCCCTCAACAAGATTTCCTGTAATACATCTTCAAACATAAAATGCTTTTTATCAAAGGCTTGACTGAATACTTTACGGTCTCTAAAGTATTCAAGCATTGTAACCAATGATGGAATGTAACTAACTGTGTTTATGTCAAGCACTCTAGTGCAGAAGAAAGAACAAATTTGAAACTTTAGTATTTCAGTTTAATCCAACTTTATGCTTCTACTCCACTGCATCCTCAAGACAAACATTGTACATTTTACTTCTCAACATTATTAGACAGCCTTAGTTACATGTTTCTTCACATATTATTTTTTATATTTTCTGGAATGGGAACATGCTAGTTTAAGATAAATAAGCTATTTAATAATGCCATATAGCAATTATATAAAGTATTATATGGAAGAGGATTAGGGCCAGGCAGGAGAAATACTTTTGAGAGAAGGAAGATTTTTTTTCATAATGCCCAATCTAATGTTGAGAATAATGCTGAAATACAATATCAGTAAAAAGTTGAGATTTCAAGAATAAAGTTGAATAGAAATTTCAAAGATAAAGTCAACCTTTCCAGACTTACAAACAGCGCCGCTGACTTCCTCTACAAAATGCCTTGTATAGTTGAACTGGTGAAATTTCACCTCAGAATTGGCCTCATAAGGTTGACTTTATTCTCAAAATTGTATTTCATCTTCATTCTCTAAATAGTTTATCTTTATTCTCAACCTTTGTTACTTTTTTGCAACATGTTGTTGTTTTTTTCTCTTCTAGTGACCAGAAGGATGGAGATGCTTCCGCTCACCTCGCGGGGCCCTGCAGCTTGTCTCTTCTTTTTGGGTTCCTTTTTACACCTCCTTTGTGTTTTTATTTCTATTATGCCACTCTTTCAGATTAGATTTCATTAACTTCCCGCGTGACCTTTGACATTACCCGATGGACCGATTCACTTGAAGCTGTGAGGGGAGGTGACAACGGCTGGTACCACTGCACCTGCCCTACATAGGTAGACTATTTACATTTGTGGGGCCGTGTCACCCCTAATCAGTTGGGCTGTCCCAGTATCAAGCTGGACCATAGACTGTAAATAAAGATTGGGTCCCATTAGACAGCAGTAAACATTCATCAGGCTACTATTATAAATATGCACAGTATATTATGAAACTCAGTTGTCCATATTTTGTTTGATCAATATCGCAGGAGGACTAAGTGCTTTTGTTGTTGGTGTTGTTATTAAATTTGGTTTGCAAGAGAGCAAATGCACATTAAAACAGTAACAAAAAGCATAGAAAGAACAACCATACAGACATGCAATGCCACAAATACAAACTGATAATAGATCAATAAGAATTAAAATATATATGAAAAATTAAATTGAATTTAAGTATATGTTAAAATTAAGTTAATACATTAAATTTTGAGCACAGATTTCTGGTCTTCACAGCTTTCACACTGCGTGAGGTAGATAATGTTCTTATGTGGGATTCAGCTTCCTTTTTGAAGGGATGAAAAGCGGGTTTCATTGTCAACTCCTTACATTTGTGGATTAATTAGTTTAATTAGTGAAGTAATTTCAGCTTCCTTTTAAAAATATGGGATGAAAAATACCAGTATAATTAATACTAAACACACCAGACTGATTTAAAATTCAAGATTACTTTATTTGTCCCCATTATGTGGACATAAAGAAACAACATTTGCTGCATATAGGTAGGAAGCTCTGCTAATGATGATGGGTCAAAATTAGACTGGTATGGTCCTTTAACCACAGTCATAAGCATATTTCTAGATACTATTCCCAAATGTGTACAAAACAAAACAGGATGGGAGCTAAACCCCTGGAAAAAATGTCTTGGACAACTTTTTACATGTTTCTTTCCAGTCTGGCAGATTGCTGCCTCACCCAACATGGTGTCGCCATACGATCCAGAAAGCATTGTGGTGTCTACGTATGTAGACACCACAATGCTGTGTATGTATATGTCTATGGCTGTCCCAGAATCAATTGGGCCGCTGCAGGCAGATCTTTTTTCCATTTTTTCCATACATTTTTTTTTCAACTTTGCTGCTGGCAACCCTGTGGCCCACAAGGTGGATCAGCCCATCTGGCATTTGCCAGAAATGCCAGACAACAGACAGTCTATGTGCCAGACCGGCCAGTCCGAGCCTGTGTATGGGTTGGCAAGCCATGTGAAGAAAAACAAACACAATAATAAACCACCTATGTGGTTGCAAAACAAAAGTCATTTAGAAAGACTACTGTCAACATTTAGCAGCCTGATTGCAGAGGGAATACAGGACTTAGAATACTGATTCATTTTCACTTTTTCTTTTATTACTATTATCATTATTATGTAAATTCTGTATTATGAAATGTGCTAAGTGTGTTTTTCTAAATTACACATGACCACATGTTTTCATTTCTGGATGGAGTGGGTTTTATGTATTTATGGTTTGATGACCCATTTAAAGTAGGCCAGCAGGGCCGCGTCCTATTCCAAAAACAGCTCCACTTCAATTCCTTCACTAGACCTACAAAGACATTTTGAGTAATCAGGAAATTAATAAAAATAAATAAATAGTTAAATGTAATTATTAGAGGGTGTTGAAGTTTATTCAGTGTAAGGAAGTGAACTTGCACACAACACAGGAGGTGTTTGTTAAAAAAAAAAAAAAGGGGGTAAAGTCATTGGCGCGTGACGGCGGTGAGCAGCTGCAGGTGTGTGCGTGTGTGGACAGAGTCGACGGGGGGGAGGGCGTGGCTTATAAACGACCTGTAGCAGGTAGGTTCGGGTTACCTGCCGCTCTTCAGTTTGTTTTCCTGCTGCAGACTGAAGATGATTCACGGCTGCAGATGAGCTTTATCAGCTGATCAGAGCCCAAACCTCACCTGGATCACCGGAAGCGTCTCTGAGTGTCGGAATAGTTTTTCCCACCAAAACGGACGCGTTTTACTTTTCTGTCGTTTCCTGAAATGAGCTCATCCACCGGCCGGTAAGTGAATCATCATCAGATCACCGTCACCGTCTTTTAGCCGCCTCGCGCACAGTTTGAACTTTACTGTGAGTTTGTTTCCCGGTTGTTGTGAGGTTTATTATCTGCACGAGAGCAAGTTTCAGATGTCGCCTGAACCGAAACTCTCATCGCTGGTTTTGTTGTTTTAAGCACATGTTGTTTGCCGCAAACATGCAGACTAATGTGAGACTGTGAGGGTGTAAATTACACTGCTGTGCTGCTCAAAAACCGGTTTTTATTCTGGC
>NW_024612010.1:0-3400 GCF_008729295.1 Plectropomus leopardus
TCTCTCACTCTTTATACAGCGGTAGCCGCCGTTTGTGTCACAAACTGCTGGCCAGTGTGTTTCAAACCACCGCGATGGGTGCCTTTGTGTTTCAGTGTCTGACACTGACATCCACTGACAAAGTATTTCTGCTGCTTCAACAACTGACGCTGCCTGGTGTGTATCATACTGCTGCAAAAAAAGTGCATCTGTGTGTCGATATCTGATGCTGAGATGACTGACAAAGCAGCAGTACTTGATGAGTTGGAAGTGAGAACGGGCTGCTTCTAGAGATGGATTGAAGGATTGAAGGACTGATTGATGATTGAAGAGTTTTGCGAAGGAGTTTCACATTAGAGATTCGTAAGAG
This sequence comes from Plectropomus leopardus, assembly GCF_008729295.1. Classification (NCBI taxonomy): domain Eukaryota; kingdom Metazoa; phylum Chordata; class Actinopteri; order Perciformes; family Serranidae; genus Plectropomus; species Plectropomus leopardus. Next base: position 350 of record NW_024612010.1, read on the forward strand.
TTTTGGGTCTTTCTTCAAAACCTGTGTTAACTTTTTTGAAAAAAATGTGTAAAACCAATGAAAAAGTGTAACAACCAATCAGTATTAAAGCTTCACTGGTTGTATAAACAAGCACATGCATTGTAACTTATCACTCTGGAGGCATGAGACTTATGTTTGTTTGTTTGTTGTATTGTTGCTGTATTGTAGTTGTGGAAGTGTTTTTGTGGACAGTTCTTGCTGCGGGTGCTTTGTGGCTGTACATTTTGTTGCAGAATGTACCCAAATGAACTCCAAATGTAAAGGTTGATTTGATGATAAGTTATTTAACCTTGAATCTTTAAAGATTTCTGCTGTCCTACAGAAGGTGAAGATGTAGAAAAACAATAATACTACAACTGAATCAGTTTTAAAGCATATTGTGTATGTCTATTTAGCAAGAAACTGTCAAATCTCACAGTAAAAACCTTAAGAATACAGTTCCCTCACAGTTCCTTGTTTTTTCTACTTGTTTAAAAGAGAGGGATGCAGCCATATGCAGTGTCATATGGCTGCCTGCAAATATATTATCCAATAAAGAAGTCTCAGCTCAACATCCCGCCTCTCTGTCTGTCTGTCCTTCTCTGAAACATGTTGGGTTTTTATTGGACAGCTGCTTTTTGCAGTAATTAAAGCTGCAACTTACTGCCTTGCCTGTTAGTTTTGCTTTCTTTTTCTCTCAGATGACTTCAAGACTGAAGATGAAAAGATTGAAGTTTTATTTGTCACATGCTCAAACAAGATATGTCATGAAATCAGACCCAACTTGGAAAAGCAAAATCTTGTTCAACAGCTCTGTAAAGCTTGTGAGGTCGAGGTCCTGACAGTTTTAGTGGCGTTTGTTGTTTCATCTCTTCTTAGATCTATATTCTTCATATACTGTGTGTTTGCTGTCTGTTGTTTATAGTTTTCTGTATTTTCTGGAAGAGGGATTCCTCCTATGGTGCTCTTTTAGGTTCTTTCCTTTTATTTTTTTTATTATACAAACTGAGGATCTAAAGACTCAGAAACACCAAACAGGCATCAAAGAACTGGTGACAACGAAGGCTGACTGTTACAAAGCCTTATATCACCTGTATCAGCCAAAAAGTTGCACCTGAACACACCGTTACGTCTATAGTCAATGTCCAACTACCACATACACTCTGCACATCTGTGAGATGACTTAATTCTCTCTAGCAGCAGGTGGCAGTTGTCTGTATTTGTAATTAACAAAGGGAAAGAAGACCAACAGGATGGATTCATGATGCAAGTAAGCCAATTACAACATTAGCAATCAACTAATGTTGAAAAAACAAAGGACATAATCTTGCCTAAGATAACAAGTTGGTTTGTTTGGCAATATTGAGAGGACAGGTTGACTTATAACAGTGCTGATTGCAATGTCCATTTTGTCTTAAGCACCCACCATTGTTGTTATTACTCTTCATTGTTCCAGCACAACGGGACCAATGACAACGATTGACAACAGCTTGACATTGGCATTAGTCTTGGCCATGGTGCTGATTGATTAATCACTAGTCCCCACACGTTGCTCATTGGTTATGTTTTATTTTAACAGAGAAACTGCTGACTCATGTCACGATGCGAGACCAGATTTAGTCAAATGAAACTCACCGGAGAGGGTAGATTTAAAGGTCTGGACTCAGGCTATTGCTCTCATGTTTTTATGCAGGGGGGAGAAATACGTCTTAAATATTTAGGACGTCTCCTTTGCATCATACACACAAAATCTATGTGTATGGACACAGAGAGTCTTATGCTGTTCAGGCTGTAAAAAGCCCTGATTTTATATTTTGGTTTTATATTAGTAAAATGAAGTTGACCTACCTGCGGCCCCTGTTGTCTCACCCCTTACCTTTGTACCACAGACAAAGGTTGCAAAGGTTTTAGTCAAAGAAGCAAAGGACAGTCAGACACTCCTGTGCCAAACAGCAGGAGACAGTCTGACTTCAGTATTACTGAAGCAATGACACAGGCAGATCAGATGGATATAGAGATAGATCATCCACTAGAAATCTAATAAGAGAGAAAAACAAAAAAAATGAATAACAGTAAATTAAACTCAGAGAGACAGAGCAAGACTCTGGCATGTTTATGTAGATTTACTGGAGTGAAAGTGACTGACTCACACCCTGAGATATGGAAGGCAAAAAAGTAGTAAAATCTCTGACGAGTTTGACTTTTCAGTGACTTTGCTGGTGAATGACAGGTCGTTCCACTTGCTGCATGAAAGCACTGCGTCAGAGAAAAAAATGTGAACAAGTATAAAGGCCAAGGCAAGAAATAAATCACTGCCATATTATCATATAACTGCTAATAAGACACAAATAAAAAAGTAATTTCGGGGGGCATCCATGTGTGCCGACAGAAATTATTTAAACCACTTGAGGACTTGATGTTACGGAAAAGGAATTTTCTGAGAGCTGGTAAAGTATTTGTGTATTGATTTGAGGCTGAGCCCGATGGCAGTTTTAATACTCGATCGATGCGTGTCAGGGCTACTGTATGTGAACGGGCAACATTAAGTGTCAGATGGAGGTAATGAAAGGAAACTGTTTGCTGTCAGATATGACCTTATTACCAGAGCCCACTTTAGATAGGTCAACATGTCCTCAGGTTATGAGTTAGATGTAATCATTAACTGAAACCTGCAGAGGATAAACACTACACAAAATACACTTTTACTTTATGCTTTTATTGTTTCCATAAGAAAAAACAGCATCTACAGCAACCTGAACCATGATGAACAGAGTTATAAATAGATATGATGACGGATGAAAAGATGTTAAAGAACTAATTATTTATCCAAAAAAAGAAAGAAATTTTATATAGATAATAAATACGTAATACATAATCAAACAAGATAAATTCACACAACAAATTCCCAGCATCTACATATATCCATGTGATCCTGCCTCTGCATTAGTTCACCTGCACAGGATAGATACAATGTGCATACTGTGTGTATAAAGCCATTTTAAGGCACATTTATCAAAGTGTAAAAATCCAAAAAATAAATAATAAAATAAA
>NW_024612011.1:0-2073 GCF_008729295.1 Plectropomus leopardus
AAAATAATATAGAAAGTAGTAAACTGTAAAACAGACTAAATATATATATAAATAAATAGTCCATAGATGCAAATTCAATTAAGAGCCAAACTAAAGTTTAATTAAAGCCACACGAACAACGGTAGGCCTTGAGTTTGCTTTTCATCTAGATGAAGGGACAGTAACTCAACTTATTGTGCCTCTAATATTTTTATTGAAGCACTTCTCTTTTATTATTTGAGTATTTGTCTCTGAGGTTTGTGTCTGCTGCACGAGGGGGTTGCCCAGTAAAACTCGCAGATTATCGCGCATGCGCATTAAACTTGATTCCGTTAGCTGTCAGTAGAATGTTTTCCTCCAAACCCTAAACCAACCTCTGCTCCGCCACCGCCGACCAGCTCCTTAAATGTACCCGGAGTCAAGAAGAAAGGACACACTCCGGACTTTTGGAGTTTTAAAACAACAAAAATGTCCATAGCGAACTGTTTTCGGAGACTTGGGGTGTGTGAGTACAAACTCGGACTCTACCGTCGCTGCCAGACGCACTGACGATAACGTACTATCAGCTTCTGAAGTTACGGAGCTTTTTAAAAGTTGGCACCGTCCTACAGGAAGAGTAATATCTATTTTTGGGTTTTGTACATGACAGTAACGAAAGTGGAGCATTTGTAAGTAACCATTAACTATGGTGGCCACTTTAACCAGCAGTGTGGTGTAGAAACCGGAGTGAAACAGGATTTACAGGAGCAGGGCGGGGAGCCCGGCTGCTCCGTTGCGATGGGCAACCGCGGGATGGAGGATCTGATCCCGCTGGTCAACCGGCTCCAAGATGCCCTGAGCACCGTGGGACAGAGCTACTGCCTCCACCTGCCGCAGATAGCTGTGGTGGGCGGCCAGAGTGCGGGCAAGAGCTCAGTGCTGGAGAACTTTGTGGGCAGGTAAGCCTCTCTCATGACCTCTGAATGAACCTGAACCGCAAGAGATATTATCAATTTACACAATCCCCCTTAACTGTACTTGCTATGGTGGAGAACATCTTAGATATCTCAAAAGGTAACATTTTCTAATGCAGCACCTTTTTACCCGGGGTTTAAATTAAGGGTCGCCAATACTGATTATTGGTAATTATGAGACTGATAACAGATATTTCGATGCGATATGCATTTACAAAAAAAAAAGAAAATCTTTCTGTCAATATTTAGATTTTGGAATAGCCTATAGTAAAAGCCAACACAAAACTTTGTTGAAATGCCTTTAGCACATGTTAAATCAAAACTGAAACTTTACACATCATATGCGGGCAGTTCCCAGCAACTTTTTTTTAATGAAGTCTAGTGAAAATTTAAATGGAAATGATTAAATTGAAATAGCTTCCTGAGGTTTTAGAAAGTCAAAGTCCCTCCTATGCTGACACTTTCTGTGCACTTTTTGATTTAATTTTATGGACAATCATTGAAATGAAACACAGATACAGATAATAACAAAATGTCAAACATCGGCCTCAATAATTGGCTAGGCCGATAAACTGTTGACCCCTATTTTAAATACTGTTAGAAATGGTTTTGCTAACCTCTTTGAGATCTGAGAAATTTGGTTGTTTTTTCTTTTTTTTTCAAAAACATAGGAAGAAGGGAATGAGCAACAAAAGAAATGAGCCAAAAATAAGCCCAGTATAATGTCTTAAATCAGTCTTTCAAAAGTCTTAAAAATACAAATACATTGGAAGTAGGATGTTCTGAATTGCCTTTTTTTCTGACTTTGCATTGTAAATCACAAAATAATCGGTAACTTTTTTTTTTTTACTAATTTACTAAACTCCTCTTATGGGAAATGAAGCAGTGGAATTATCCCGCATACAGGAGTGAGGCACACAAAACCAATAATAAAAATCAATAATAAATGTTAGGTATTTCCCAATTCTAACCAGATCTGACTTTTCACTTGACCCAAAATGTCATGTTCTTTGTTACAATGAATGTTTGGGCAAAATTGTTCTTAATTTCAGTAACAAAGAATGGTAGAGCTAGAAATGCCAGATATTTCCCACTTCTGTTGGTAAACAAAATAAATACTTGTATAATGATATATGTTCAC
>NW_024612012.1:0-4147 GCF_008729295.1 Plectropomus leopardus
TTAATTTTTATTATTATGAGTAAAAACGTGAAAAAAGGCAATGAGCAATTTGGCAAAGAAATGTTCTACAAACTGCAAGAAATTAGTAGAAATAGAAAGTTATTATTCTTTATAGCTTTAAGCAAAATGATAAAATATTTGATTTGAAATGGTATTATTTAAAATTATTTTACAGAATTAATATAGCATATTGTATTAATAGGTGTTTAAAGTCATTTCCTTGTTTGTTTATTCATTTTTACTTATATATCTCTACATATCTTGTCTAAAGTTGCTCATTGCCTTTTTCCCATTTTTTCAAAAGAAATCAGGCCAATGTTTAGGTCCCAAAGGGTTAGGCTTACAGACACTGTCCAGCTCCATAAATTGGTCAAAACTGATAAACTAGAGTTGTTTTTCCTCCCCCTATATTTTCACAAATACTGTTCCCTTCCTTATAATGCATTTTAATCAGGCCAGGTGTGCTCAATTCTCAATTCTCCTGCCCAGTGACAACCTAGTTTCCATAATCAGACGAAGCTTGTGTGCGTAGTTTGATGGATCAGCAGTGGTTATTTTTATGCATGCAAAGAAATCAGTTACTTTATGAAAGCTGTGTTGTTTTATTAGCACAAACATCCTCTTGATGTATAGATATACCACACAATTCACTTTGTTGTTAAAATCCTACTCTGGTGTGCTGAAAATTGAAATAGATCCAAAGGTATAAAAATAGAACCACATTAAAGAAGAAAAGAAATCTCATGTTGGCAAAAATGTGTTAGCATTTCACTGTGATTGGCTGCTGGATTGTAATCGGCTTTAACTGGTCGCTGTCTTTGACTGGCACTATGTTCTCCTGGATTTAATGTGGCACACGCCAGCCAAAACCTATTACTAGTCTAGTCTAGTGTAGAGTCAGTGTTACAGAATTCACCATCTCATTGGCGAAATTTAAAGACACCATCAGATCTTTCCTCATCAAGATGCTTAAAAGGGAGTCTAACTATGACAGATGGTTACATTAACAACTTATGATTTGAAAATGAGACAATGAAAGTAGAATATTGCAAAAACTCCCTCGGAAGACTTTCTAAATGTTAAAAAGTCCAGAGGCTAACACTTCCCCCCTGAATCATACAGGGGTAAGCATTCTTTTGGTTTTCTGTTTTAAAAGCTGTTCAGTCAAATTTGGGAATGAGGGAGAGCTCCCAGTAGAAATGCATTGTTTGTCAGAATATGTGAGCAGCATCGTGAATTGCACTGTCAGCCTTAAAATGTGATCATGCAAAAACCATCAAATGGCTCAGCGCTGTAACAGAATTAAAAAGTAAAAGTTCTGTCAAACTGCTTGGCTGACACTGTTTCCTGGTCTGCTTTGTGCTGATAAAAGGCTCTCGGGTCGTTAAACAGCCTTAGCTTTCCGAATCCACTCCCCATTGTCTCAAAGCTCAATACCCTGAGTTCATTTTAAACTTTGTTTGAACAGTCTTCTGGGGAAGTGTCACTCTTGTGCAGTCAGACTCATTTTTGATGCTCGTCTGACTGATTCTATTTTTGTGTTTAGCAACCGTTGAGTTCCGATCCTCGATGGACGGCGGAGTCTGCACTCAGGAGCCCTCTATTAAGTCATCTATGGTCATGCCCACTAAGAAATCTGTCACTTACTCGAGTGACCTTCAGGATACCCCCGCCAAGCCACCGCTGTACCACAAACAGCCTCCTGCTCTCCCTCCAAAGCCTTTCTCTAGGATCCCAAACCATAGCACAGGTCAGTAGTCTTCGTTAACGCTCAGTTTCCCTTTTATAAACCAATATATAGTAATTTTTTCTGCTTATTATTCATATCATTATCTCTGTCTAATGTAAGTCCAGAGTTGATCATGCATTAGGTTGTGTGTGTGCATGTTTGAGTGTGTGTATCTGTCAGTCTGCACATAATCATGCAAACTACTGGACCAATTAGCCTAATACTTTGTGTGCGTATGGCTGTATACTCAAGGATTTCTCAGGGTTGTTGAAAAATTGTCGAAAAACCTGTTGTAATTTCTATTTTATACTTTCATTGATTCTTGACTCCAAACTCCTTTTAACTGGCCAGTAGGTTTTCCAGGAAAAAAAAGAAAGAAAAACAAGCATTTCCATGTGTTGCATGCCATAATTTGTCATTTGTTGAGGCTCAAAGCAGGCATCCATAGAAAAGTGAGATGAATTAGTCAGCATTTCAGTTGTCTTTGCCCCATATACAGAGGCTACGTCCTCACTGCAGCGGCTGTGGGTTCAATTCCGTCTTTGGCCCTTTGCTGCATGTGATCCCCTCTCCCTCCCCCTTTCATGCTTAAGCTGTCCTATCCAAATAAAGGCAAAAAAGCCCAAAATATAATCTTTAAAAAAAAATTGCCCCATCGCTACCGATTGTCTGATGGAAAAAATAATCAAGAATGGCTGCGATCATCCCGGGTGACACTCTTTTGAACTTTTGAAGTTATTTCACCTCCCCAGACTGTGCAAAAAATGCAAAATTGTCACTATAAGTAATGAGTACTTGTTTTGACAAATGAGAGATGACTGCTGTTGCTTTAAACCCTACCTGCGTTGCCACACATGTGCACAGGATTATAGTAGTCTCATTAAATTCCCCTGTGGTTAGGTCAGCTGAGCTCTCTCTGTCATTGTCAATCTGTCAGTCAGAGGGAAGTGGCATTACCCTGGCCTAATTCCCAGCACTCAGCACTGACGTCTGAGCCTTGTCTGATCATCCATGAGCTCTGTCTATCTGTCTGCACCAGAACTGTACTGGGTGTGATACAACACCAGTTAACCCACTTTAAATGTGCAGTAATCATTTCTGTCCTGTTATACGTTCTAGATTCTTGCCAGCCAATGAAGTTGCCCTGTATGCCCGGAGGAAAGCACTCTCCACCTCTGCCTCCCAAGAAAGTGATGATTTGTGTGCCTCCAGGGGGGCTGGACTCCCCTTCTCCATCCCCCAATAACCTCTGCACTCTACCCCAAAAGTGCGCCCCTCCCCAGGGCATGCCCATCCACCACGGCACCCTGCTGCCCTCTCAGCTCGCCGCTCTGTCCAGTCTTCACCAGAGCCACGGTCACCCGCTCCAGCTTCAGTACGGCAGCTTGCACGCGCCCAGCCGCATCATCGAGGAGCTCAATAAAACCCTGGCGCTCTCCATGCAGAGGTTTGAAAGGTTAGTGGTCATCATGCTCCGGTCATTAAATCTGATTGTCCTCCAGTGAAGGCAGAGTGGGATTATGGATCTGCCTCTGTTTGTTTATCTGTGTGTACATCACTTAGAATATTTTGGTTGGATTTTGGCAAAACTTAAATATGTGTCAATGTTTCATGCTGGATTTAGCAAAGGGGGTCATTGCTTTTTAAGTCCCAAGACAAGACAGGAAAGTCTCAAGTCAAGTCCTAAACTTTGAGTTTTGTTTCCTAAATAAGTTGTAATGTGCTCCTTAAAAATGTAATGCCAATTTTGAATTTACAAAGAGTTACAATTTGTATTTATTTGTTGAAACAACTTTGTTAAAAACTTGCTTTGCTGTTAAGCTAACATTAGCTAAGCATTAGCTCGCTAACAATGTTTAAAATTAACTTGAATAACTGTTCTTTGTGCAGCTTAAAATAATGAACAAAGTTAGGAGTTTTTTCCATCTGTAATTCTTTGACATACTGCAATTTGTTTTTAAGTTGAGCACGGCATAGGTTATTATCTTTTATCTGTTATATTTGGTATCTTTTTATCCAACTGGTGCTCAGAAACGTAAAGGTAGTTCTTCATGATTCTCGCCTGCGATTTAGCTGAATGCTGTCCTTTTGGTTCAGACAAAGTGGATCTGGGGAATTAAGTGTCAGTTTGCTGTGAATGAGCATCATTGAGGTTCATTGATTCAGGAAATAAAGAAAAATGAAATGATTTGTGGCACAGCTTTTAAATAACATAGTTTTTCATCTCTGTGCTTAAGGGGAATTTGCATTTTAAAGTCAAAACCTTCAAGTCCAAGTGAGGTCATGAATCATTGGTGTTAAAGTCAAATTGCAAGTATTTTTGGATTTTGTCAATTCAAGTCTAAAGTCATCAAGTTTGTGACTCGAGTCTAGCACCTCTGGAATTTTAACATTTCACCAAAGGCAGTTATGGCTTGA
>NW_024612013.1:0-5026 GCF_008729295.1 Plectropomus leopardus
TATCAGTCGACTGCACCGGTTTCTGCCATCAAACTTGGACGTTTAAAAAATATGTAATATTTGAAAAAGCAAGAACTCTTAACTTAACCACTCAAACATAATCAAAATTTCATGTCTACATTAAACATACAAGAGGCAGAGAGAGACACAGAAGGACAAATTCCAGTCAAACAAGGTCCCATTAAGATGATTCATAACTCGAATAGTATAACCATAACATTTTATTTTTGTGCCAGCAATCACTTTCTCAGAGTGCATTTTAAGGTCCCAAAAGAATAAACATCACCTCCAGAACTCTATACTGGCAGACTATCTTACAAGCTGTTTTTAAAAGCAGAACACAAACCTAAAGTGATTCTTGCATCACCTTCAAACTTCCCAGACATTATTAGGTGACTTGCAGGTGATAGGTGGTACAACACTGCGGCTGATGTAATTTCCCCAAAGCGCCCGTTTTACTGCAAGTGCATGAATGACTCAGAACACGACACTACACCTGAGACTGACATCACTGCAGGAGTCTGTGTGTGACAAGAGTGAGAGGTAGATTATTGAAGGTGCAGTTGAAGTGTTAATGTATGTATCTTGAGTGTTTTAGAAATGGAAGTTACAAAAAATGCCACAATTAAGTAACTACCTAATTTCAAAGAACAATTTATCAAATATAAAAGTCCAGGATGTCTATGAATGTTCATAAAACCATACATTTTCAGAGTGATGATATGCATCTGGTTAATGATGTTCATGGCGTGCCGTATTTGTGTGTGAGTGTGTGTATGTGAGTGTGTAATGAGTCATGCCTGACGGGGGGTGGCAGTACTCTAGGGTATTACATAACAATCCCAGCTCTGATCTCAGTCCTGTTATAGCTGCCTGGAAAAACCACTGATTTCACTGCACCTCTGTGCTACATCATCTTCTGTCTAACCAAATGGAGTTCATCAGTGAGTCATATAAACACTAATGGCTGAGGAGGTATGGATTAGAGCTGCTCTAGGCAAGATTTTTATAAAAGAAAATCCTCCTGTCTCATTAAGTCTCCTTAGAATGGGGCTTCAAGTTGAAGAGGTAACTGATTAAGATGCTCATTTTGTTACATTCTGGTGGTAAGTGTGATTATTTCTCTGTGAAAAGACGTGAATGAAACATATAAGCTTCTGAACAGCAATACCTGAGTGCTCTATTTAGAGAAAGCCGGCTTCACCACGCTAAGTCATTTCCTCACTTTTAATAGAAAGCTTCACAAATCAGCCAGAATTGGGGAACATCATTAAAACCACTGGTGTGCACTCATGGCGCAGCTTTGATTAAAATGTATACAGCCTTATATGAACTGATACTTTAAATGAGGAAACACAATGTTCAGTGAATCATGATCAGCCACTTAAATCAAATCAAATCAGTCAAAACAGAACCATGGTTGTATGCCTCTGCCAATCAGTCAAGTTGTGCTTACAGTTTATATCCATGTCTTTTTAAACACGGGTGCTTCACACACATCTTACCCCCCAGCAGCACAGAAGATCTATTCAATCAGCACAGTTTCAATGTGGGCACCCAAGAGATGTAACTTATGGACATATGACTTATGGGCACCCCCAGAAAATAATGCCTCCAGCCACGGCTATCGCTGGCGCGGATGCATAACTGATGGGAGACACACAACATTATCTTTTAAATCTAAAACACAGAGAGAACAGCACTGCTTCACTCTGATAGGTGCATTATGGTAAAGCAGGTGGACAAACTTCCACAAATCTATCCTCTTAAATGCCATCCAAAGTAGAAGTACACTACAAACACAGAATGCCAGATGGTGCTAAGTATATCTGTGAAGTAAGTTAAATTTTTTTAAAAAGCTGCAATTTTAGGTGGCAGAAAACATGTAAACATTCAGAACGATTTGTTTCTGTTCACTTGAATTTTTCAGTTTCTGTTTAACGTAAGCACAAGTCAAACTGAAACTAGTTTATATTTTTTGTACAACGCATTTCCAGAGCAGTGGTACTTCTCAGATATGTATCAGCAGCATTCAAGACAGACATAATGAGCAAAGCTTGTTCAGCGCTCAGAATCTGCAGATTTCACAGAGCAAAATATTACATTTTTAAGCTCTTATTGTTGGTGTTACTGTGTGAGCGTACCAATATTATAGACTAAATAAGCAGATTAAGAAAACAGAACTAAACTCACTATTTATAAATGCAGAAATGATAAACACTGCATTAACAATCACATCCTGCATTCATGTAAGAATGGCTGCATGGCACAGGGACAATAATAGACTCTGTAACACATTTTCAAACCTGCACATGAAAGGAAATCAGTGATCTCAATGTAAACAAAACCTCTGACACCAAAATTGGATTGACAGGGTTAAAACTCAAACCTGAATTTGTTGACAGCCATCTTAGCACAACCTACTAAAACTAGACAACAGCTGATTAAATCAGTTTATTAACACAAAAAATGCCTAGGTCAAACTTAAATTATGACAGTATATCTGGTCCTGAAACTGATCAAATATTACTGTAAGGGTGTAAATAATTCACGGCTTTCAACTGAAAAAAACTTTATTCAGCCAAATTCTAGCTTTGTCTGAGTAGACTTTTGTGTGCATGCGACCTGCCCTTTTGACCTCTGACCCCACGGGTTTGTTCTTGCAAGACAAAAGATCGTGTGCTTTTGTGACGCACTGCGCCTGGAAATCAGTAAAATGTGATCCCCAATCTAAATGCATCTTTGACATTCACCTGCCACGCTGACTTATTGCTACCTGCCAGACGACACACTCATTCACTGCTCGTGTGTGTGTGAGAGACAAGTGTCGGATCAGCAGGATTTAACTCTCTCTGACAACAACTGGGTCACACGCTAACGTGGTGCTGTTAGGAATTTACTCCCGCACAGAGTTACAGACATACAGCATAAACGCAGCTTTGACCTACATATCAACATATCAGAGGCTATTAGTCTAATAAAACATGTCACATCTGTCTCTGAACCCACACACACAAACACACACACCTCTGGTGCAGTGACAGGAGGAGGGTGGTGACCAATGTAACCTGAGCACTCCACATACAGGACGTGACATATAGGGAAGTGAGGAGTTAAAGTGGTGAGTGGTCACTTCCTGTTTAACTTAACACCGTCCCTCCTCCTGTCTTCTGTCCTCTGCTCTCAGATCTACTCTGCTTTCTGAACACGTTGGTCTTCACCACAAACATTAGTGTTACATGCAGAGTTTTGAGTGGATATAAGAAGATAACTGATCAAACTGGATGCATGTTACGACCTGAATAAAATCTGTTCATTTCAGTTACATGTTACTGCAGACAGCAGAACAACTCCCATAGGTACGGTACAGCTTGCTCCTTTTATCTCTGAATCCAAACATGAAGGATGTGCCATCTTTGTCTTTCCTGCTACAAATTCAAATACTCAGAGTATCTGTCAATACCAAGTACTAATCTGATACCAGCACTCTTCGATTCCTTGAGTTAAACTTCCACTAGGTCTGCACATTGTAAGCACTTCCCTTACTTGATCACTGGAAACATCAACAATAAATAAATCGATTAATCAGGACTTAAAAAAAAAAAATCGCTTATACCAAACAATAACAAATGAGGTTGTTTTTTTTTTCGTTAATTAACACTCAAAGCAACATACTGCATATTCTGTCAGCATAGCATAGCTTGTGAAACATATAATGATCAAGAGGGCTAAGTATACAAAACAAACTGATTATAACTGAATATTGCTTAGCTTTCCATGCTTCATTTTCCAATGTTACCGCGGCGACAGACCCCAATATGGCTGCCTTGTCATAAAATAGTTAGATTGCACCCTTTGTTTGCTAATGCTGGTCACTGAAACATGCTTTCAAAATACACCATTCTACTGATAGCTAGAATGCAATAGGAGACCACAGTGTTATTTTTCAGAATCTAATTTTATCAATTCAATTGCACAAGTAAATTCTTAACAACAAATTAATTAATTGTTTACATCCCTAACTTCAGATTCAAATCAAGCCAGATACTGTTGCGAACTGCATTGAGTATTGATTGGTCATTTCATGTCCAATAAGTTTTTTTTAAAATGGTCAGCATAAACTCCTCTATTACCAATCAACTAAATCAGATTAGTGCATACCTGAAAAATTAAGCAAACATGTCACTTGATGTAATCCTCTGCATGTTCTGAATGCAGGTTTCATAGTCTTGTCAAAATTTGACAAGCGAGGTGCACATGAATAAGCAAACAAGCAATCAAGACACTACAATCTACTTACAATACCAATCTGAAAAAAACTAACAAAATAACATGGATTATCATGGAGCTGGTTATGTACCTCAATACTTCATGTCACAAACCAAAATGTGTCCATAGCACAAAGTGGGGACAACTGTTATATGTTAAAAAAGCACGTATTCTTGATTCTTTGACTTCCTAATTCAAATCAAAACTTTGCCAATTTTAGACTATTTAATTTAATCCATGTTTTCATTCAGATAACATTTTATATTTAAGAATACTGGCTTTTTTTGGTTAAATGAAAACATTTGCAGAAAAAAAACATTTCAAATTTTCAAACTAGGCTCTTTTCTGACGTTTACAAACACCCAGCCCTAATTACTAATGTCAGTAACAAAAACGAAAGCAAATAAAAGTCTCCGATATTTGTCTGATTTTTCATCAGGCCGTAGTAACCCAAAGTTTGACGAGACAAACAATAAACACAGCGCTGTGGCTGCAGGTCTGAAACTTTTTTTCTGGCCTAATGGTCTGATTCCTCTCTCGTTTATCAGCCGCTCACTTCTGATTTACATCTAGGAAACAACAAGAACATCACTAACATCACCAGGCCGCTGGTGGAAACTCCCTGCTGCCAGTCCAGTTCTCTTAAAAGCATGGGAGGAGAAACAGAACTACTCACTTCAAAACAATTAGTACCTAACAACCCGCGGCCTGTGTGTGTGTGTGTGTGTGTGTGTGTGTGTGTGTGTGTGTGTGTGTG
>NW_024612014.1:0-2590 GCF_008729295.1 Plectropomus leopardus
TTTGCGCTGACTCACTAAGTGTATTTGACCATGCAGGTCTGGGAAAGGGCTGTGCGTACTATTTAATGTCTATTCTGGTGCTCTGGACAGCTTAGGGACACAGTGATGATGACTGAATATTGCATTATGTTACCATTAAACTTTTAGGAGCTAAAAAGCTTTAGGGGCGAGCCCCCACATGCCCCGCTTAGATTTACCCCTGGAGTACAGTCATTTATGCAGTTTAAATACACTGAAAAACCCTTCATCATTCATCACTTTATCATCTTTATTGAATTCTTCTTCTGTTTTGTTTCTTTTTACCACATATACAATTGGACACAGTAAATTTTGTGACATTATCAAACAGTGATCCAGAATAACAGGGTGTTTTAATCATAGAGGCGGAATCTATTTTAAAAAAGGATTCTACTTCTATGTTTCCGATACTGAAACACAACAGAGGGGAGATGCCATATGTAATAACATTTCAAATGCTTTTGGGTTCAAAATAATTGTACACCTCATCGCAAAAAATCCTAAAACAATGGGACCTGTGGATGGTGCTAGATATAGTCAGAGGGGGGCCACAATGTGTGGATGAATGAGACAAGAGTTTCGATCGTGGCTCCAAAATGTCGCCGTTGCATTCACAGTTTAAACCAGAGGGAAGTCACTGAATCCGCTCTGATGTGGGGGACATTTTGGCTCTTGAGGCTAGGGCACAGTTTACAGTTGAATAGTAAGTCAACCAATGCCCTGAGTGAGAAACTCTTACTTATTCCTTTGAAGCCAAACCTGAGTAAGCCCGGCTCTAACTCTGCAAAAGCCCTGAGTTTTGGCCTGCGTATCAGGCCATGTGTCACATATGTAGGGGAAAGTGTTACCGTCTTTGTGTATGTGTGTGTTTGTGTGCTAATGCTGCATGCTGATATAAAGTATTGACCCCACTGCTTACAATCTTCTCAGCTAGCGTCTACGGGGCCCCAAAATGTTCAATATTGAATAAATAAATAATTATTAAATAAATATGAATGTGAATTAATTGTGTAACACATAAAAATAAAACAATGATTTGTGAAATAATGATCAGTCAATTATTAACATGCAATTCATTATTATGAAATGTTATTTCATCGTAAGACATGGTACAGAGTGCTGCATGAATTAAATTTAACACTTGGAAATGAGTCAGCATTTTAGTACTCTTGGTTCCCTTGTCTCAAAATCAAAGATTTATTTTTTATATGATGCTTGAAATAAGGTCTATGTTTAACACAAGCTTAAGAGATCTTCACATTTTGTTCTACAACATTAAATATGTCAGTAAATACCCCAGTGATAAATTTGGAAACTTTTACATGCCTTAAAAAGGTGATTGCTAACAAATGGTTAAATGAGACTACAGAAGGTCGTAACGCTGAAACACACAGAACACAGCTTTACGGCCTCATTGTGGTGGCAACGTTGAAGTCATGCAACAGTGATGTAGTTTGTTCATATCCTAACGTTAGCTTTTTCACTTCTGGGGATTGCACTTTGGCCACAAAAATCCTTAAAGTGCTGTCCATTTGTGAAGATCATCTTGCCAAACAAAACATGTAGGTGCCATAAAAATGTGTTTGCCACCAAGCTAATTTCCCGCAGTGTTTCAATATCCTATGGAAAAATCCTGTTAGCTTTTTGTAGTGGGACCAAAGGACTGGCCTACAAAAATATTTCATTTTTAATTTGAAAGGGCATTTTGACATGAGTAATAATAATGAATAATATTCAGTTAAATTATGTTATTAGAAAATTAATAATGAAAGTACATTTCAAAATAATGAGTTGAGTTAAAAAATGTTCTCCGTTATTTCACAAATTTTTGGTTCATTTACAGATTTTTATTCGTATTCTCCTTTATTTCATAATGTCTTATTTAATATTGAACACCTTAGGGTTCCATAAAGTCCTTCCTAGATTACATAACTTTTATTAAATATAAGAAGCAGAGTTGAAAACTGTCAGATGTTTTCAGGTGAAATAAATGTGACAAATAAAAAAAATGTGAAGGCACTCAGGCCCTGGATCAGTTTTCTCTTTTAAAATGAAGAAGGAGGGTGGGCTGGTCTCAGACCTGCCACTAGGGGGCAGCTTAAGTATTTTGTTGTTGTAAGTATCATGGCAACCACTTTAAAAAGTCAGTCTGGTGATGTCACATCCCTGATTCTCCCAAAAAATTACAAAAGCCCAGAGAACAAAAATAAACCAGAACATAAAAAGACCAAAACCAGCTGGAAAACAGACACACTGGACGTACAGTAACACGGCACCGAGACTAGTGGCACTATGAGATGGCAGAGACGCAAATATTATACATGTGTCGAAAAAATAAGATCTCCACCAAATGCATCAGCATAATCATCAAACAATAAATCAATAATTCCACTCATCCTCTCCTCTCTCTCAGTCCACTGGTCTGAAAAGGGCCCTTCCTCTGATGCCGAATCCTACTTTTTTGGCAGCAGGGGCAGCTTGAGGAAGAGAAGAGGCAGAGGAGGAGGAGGAGGGAGCAGGGGCAGCGAGGGTGGATGGCGGCACAGCAGGCTGGCGAGACAGAAGCTCCTTG
>NW_024612015.1:0-1435 GCF_008729295.1 Plectropomus leopardus
ACAGCCAAGTCTTCGACTTTCGTGGACAGCTGTAACTTTGAGGAGGAGAACATTTGCGGGATGATTCAGGGTGCTGGAAATGCAGTGTGGGAGCATCGCAGCTCTGTGAGCGGAGGGCCGCAGACCGACTTCTCCAACATGGGACAATGCAAAGGTGTCAATCATAACAAATCAATTTTATAGTGCTGAAATGTGTTCAAAGTCCTGGAATTTACTTTTGATATTTACTGGAGACTCTGAAAGCTTCTTATATATCTACAAATGCTCAAGTGTAGGAGTTATGCACTACCAAAAAATGGCTTCTTATCTTTGAATATTGTGACTTATTAATGAAACACTGGAAAATGCAGATAGATATACAGTATAATCTTATATTATACGCATCTGTGTTGTTGTCCAGTCAGCAAAAGCTTTCTTTATCACCTTATCGAGCCTCTTAGATAACTGCTGTCTGAACATATGCAAAAACAAGGTGATTTATAGCATAACCTGTGCAAAGTGCAGGCTGGATATAAAGACACATGAATTATTGTTCGAATATAAATACAAATTTATTAGTGATTTATTAGACCTAATTTAGAGCATGTTAATTTCATTATTTGTTATATAATGAAAGATAATTCTGAGATTTACTGCTCATATACTTTAAGTTGAGGCTGTCGGATCTGGAGGAGACTTTACTCAACTGACAACAATGAAGTGCCAATAAATGTACAAACTTCTGAGGCCCAACATTTCCCTGTTTTTTTCTAGGAAAAGGTTACTTCATGCACTTCAGCACAGCCAAAGCTGAACCTGGTGCCCAGGCACTGCTGGAGAGTCGCTGGCTTTACCCCAAACCTGGAGCCCAGTGTCTGCAGTTCTTCCTCCATAACAGCGGGGCGGCTGACGATGTTCTTAATGTCTGGGTGCGAGAGTATGACGAGGCAAACCCCAGCGGCAAACTGAGGCTCTTCAAGAGCATTTCAGGTAACAGATGCAATATTAGACATTGTGTTTTCCAATATATTATAATGAAAGCTCCCATATGCATGATTTGGAAGTTTGTGACTTTGGCAACCCCGACTTTGACTCAATAAACATAGTTATCAAATCTTTGCTCCCAACAACAACTGATAACAGCCATTTAATTTGCTGATTTGCTGATATGTTCTGTTAATATAATCGGAATAATGTGAAAGAGGCTCAAATCAAATAAAAAAACTAAAGATATTTCAGTTTCAACCTCAATCACAGAATCAGAAATACTTTATTAGAGAATTATATGTAGAAAATAGCAAAAAAATATAAGATAGAAATACATAATGATAATAAAAACTAGTAGCACTAATATGTAAGTATTTTAAAATATAAGTATGTATAATGTGAGTGTTTAAAGTGTGTAAAAATATAAAAATGTGTGCCTTAGAATTTTTAATTAAAAAAATAAAAAGAT
>NW_024612016.1:0-3550 GCF_008729295.1 Plectropomus leopardus
AATATGTGTTGTTATGTTTCAGTTTGTGGATGATACTGTTTTGCAAACAGACACTTACACATGGCTCTTGTAATTACGAGCATATTTATTAATTTCTGACACACCAGGAGATAAACAGGATTTTCCACTTAAAAAAACCCAGTAATTTGCATTTAAGTATTTCTGACTTGACTTTTGAAATAACAGTGTTGGAATATTAATTGACTCTTCTCATTAAAATAAACTTGACTTTTTTTTTCAAAACTGCCTGTTCACAACGACAGTATTGCTGTTATGAAAGGCAAGATATAACGTGTTTTGTATTAGCGTTGTAGCGAGTGTGTTTTTTTTAGCCCACAATCCTTATCTGAGTTATTTAATACTGAATATCTGCTGATAGCGAGTACCTGTTTGTGTGTGTAACAGTGTGTGTGTAACAGTGTTTGTAGTATCGAGTCTCACATTAAAATATTAGGCCTGAATGATTAGTGGTTACAGATGTTGTACTGTGATGGTAGTCAGTCTCCTCTGTGTCCGGTTTTTCTGAGATTAATCTGCAGTGTATAGCTGCTCTTCGCAGGGTCGTCTGAGTTCTTGCTATCTAGCCTCTTAAGTGCCTTTCCTGCTCCGGGAGCTTGATTAACCAATTTGTAGAGAATTATTTTGACTTTCTGACTTTGAAGAGAAGCAGCTGAGCAGAGAAGCACATTTGTCCCAGTTCCACTGATGCATTGGCGTTTAAACCTTGAAGTTTATCTGGTGTTTAACCTAATGGCTTTGCCTCTGCTTGTGTAACCATGTCTGCTGTGATTAATGAAAGAACGCGATTGTGCAACACACTACCTGCACATGTCCTCACTTGCTCTCTTGGCTCACCTACTGTTGATGTTTATGGTAATCTTATCTCAGTAGCTCATAGTTGTGTCTCTTTCTGCCTGCTGGATGTAAACTAAATGAACTAAACTAAACTAACTAAACGAAATCTACTGCACTGGTGCAGAATTGAGGATGTTTTGTTACCAATGACATCATGAGGTCCTCTGAAAGTAAGTGTTATTATCATTTAAAAAAAAAAAACAGAAATGTATACCAGTAAACACACAAAAAACACACTTTGCTCCTAACTGTCCACCTAATTAAATCCTGGGTATAATTTGAGATAAATGATCAACAACTGAGGCAGAAATACAAAAGCACAATCAACAGGCTGTGAATTTCACTTAATTTCCAGGCTAGTTCAACTAAAGCAGAAATTTTTTTGTGCAGCATGTTTGTGTTTTTTAAGCTTTGCGACACACTGAGGCCACACTTGCTTAAATTGGCCTGAAGATTTGCATATTTTAACATCTCTGAAGCAACTATATTTACAGTCAAGCGCAGTTAGGAGTGCATGCGTGTGTAAACTCGTATATCTGAACAACCTTTCAGACCCGTAGTCACAGGAGAGGAAATTTCGAGGAACACCATGTACAGATCCTTAAAATACATATCAATATATTACATTTCAAACTTTTTTTATATAGCATACCTGCAAAGTAAATTTAGAAAAAAGAAATCCTAAATACACACTAAAAAAAACATCACAACAAATTGGTTAACAGAAAAAAACAGTAGTTAAATGAATGAAATGAAATTTCACAGCATATTGTGGTTTATGTGTCATATCATTTTATTTTCATTGCCCCTCAGGTAACTGCTAAGCCATTCACATGAAGCATGTCTGCTTAAAGGATTTGTCCAACTTTTTTGGACAACTACTTTCCTTTCCTTCAGTGTTCATGTATTTGCTATGAATTCAGAATACTGATTGAGCCCTCCTTTACATTGTTTATAATACGCAAGAGGCCTGTAAAAGCAGTAAATCAGCTGTCATTCTTGCATGGGAAGACTGCCCCCCTGTGGCCATGATAAAGTATTTAACTGGTCACAGTAAAACTACCAGTTAAACATGACAGACAAAAAAACAGTGCCTTATCTGTAAAGTAGCAGTTTCATATTTTAAGGTAAAATCTGCATTGTCTAATCTGCCAAAGGGCCTTTTTGCATGGCTCTCAAATACAAAAGATTATATAAACAAAATATATACTCATTTAGTAGTAGCAGTGTTCAGCAATAACAGACAGCATGCGATATGTTATCAGGCTTATTAAACATAAAGTCCACTACACCTAATACATGTTTCATTTCTGTTTTTATCAATCTTTTCAGTCAACGCTTGAATTATACTTGTTTGTTATATCAGAAATTTCAACATGATGATTTCCACCATTATGCAGATCCACTGCAGTTTGACCATATCTCCTGGTGACCCGTTGGTCTGTTTTCCAGTCACATGTACCTGTCGACTGTGGAGATACTTCCCGGCAGAAGGTATCCACAGTGAGCAATTATACGGCTGGCTCAGGTTTCCTTTCTGTGCATCTACCGTACTCCGGATCTCATACAGTTCAAGAGAGTCCACCGTTTCCTCTGTGCTGGCAAAGCCCGTTAAGTTAAGGTCTCCCTGGGACCAGTGGACAGTGCCACTGGGGTAAACTCCAGTGAACCAGCACTTAGCATTCGAGTCACTGAAGTTGGAGCCAGAATCTTTAAGACAGTCTGTAAAGATGAAGGACTTTTAGAAAGATAACAGATGACAGTGAGAAAAAATGTTTAAGAAAAAGTTCTGACTCACCTTTAACTGTAACAGCAGTTGTCTTATCCTTAACTCCAGAAGTGGAGCGTAGTTTGCAGTGGTACGTTCCCCGGTCGTTTGGCGTCACATTGAGGACGGTCAGAGTGAGGCCGTATTGAGGAGGCTCAGCTGTGCTGCACAGAACCTTGGGGTCATGACTGCCATTTTTGTATTGACATACGCTTTTGTTTTTCAGCCATTCAAATGATATAATTTTCAACTGGCCTGATGAGCTGGCAACACATGGCAATGTCAGGTTATCTCCACACTGTGCAGACAACTGGGAAATGGTGTGGAGCTCCAGACTTTGACTGACTGAAATATCAGAGAGAGGGATGATGGGTTAAAGAACATAACTGCAAATCATTTACCGCTTTATTCTAATTTTGTCATCATTTATCATTCAAATGTTTAACTGAGCTTTTTTTCTTTTAAAAAAATGTCTCTCTAGACGTCACTAGAAAAACTCGTTTCAAACTATTATAATCATCAAAATCTGACTCCCAGAAACTTGAATAAGACTCTAGTTTCTGGGAGGCAGGTGTCTAACTGATGGATATTATAAACAGAACCAAAGCTGACGTTGTATCTTGTTTGTTCAGTTCATACCAAAACCAAAAAAAAACAATAGAGGGGGTTATGTGTGGTGCTATAATTGAGCAGAACCATATGGGCTTGGCTAAGTTATGTAGCGGTAATGCATATTTACTGGTGTGAACGTATTATTAATCTTCTCATCTGACTCTCAGTAAGAGAAACAATTAGCTAGTTTCCCAAAATGTCAAATTATTCATTCAAATCCTATAAATAGGGTTAAGGATGTTTACCAGAAATAGGAAAGAAACTGAATAAAAAAAAAAAATCAGTGTTAGACTTTTACCAATGGAGTCTCCTGTT
>NW_024612017.1:0-3617 GCF_008729295.1 Plectropomus leopardus
CTGCTGAGACACTTAGCAGAGACACTCTGCTAAGTCACACTGCTGAGACACTCTGCAGAGACACTGCTGAGACACTCAGCTAAGTCATTCTGCGGAGACACTGCTGAGACACTCTGCAGAGACACTCTGCAGAGACACGCTGCAGAGACACTCTGCAGAGACACGCTGCAGAGACACTCGGCTGAGACACTCTGCAGAGACACTTTGCAAAGTCACACTGCTGAGACACTCTGCTAAGTCACTCTGCAGAGACACTAATGAGACACTCTGCTAAGTCATTCTGCGGAGACACTGCTGAGACACTCAGCAGAGACACGCTGCAGAGACACTCTGCTGAGACACTTAGCAGAGACACTCTGCTAAGTCACACTGCTGAGACACTCTGCAGAGACACTGCTGAGACACTCTGCAGAGACACTCAGCAGAGACACGCTGCAGAGACACCCAGCAGAGACACGCTGCAGAGACACTCAGCAGAGACACTCTGCTAAGTCACCCTGCAGAGACACTCTGCTGAGACACTCTGCAGAGACATGCTGCAGAGACACTCTGCTAAGTCACTCTGCAGAGACACTCTGCTGAGACACTCTGCAGAGACACGCTGCAGGGACACTCTGCCAAGTCACGCTGCAGAGACATGCTGCAGAGACACTCTGCAGAGACACTCTGCTGAGACACTCTGCAGAGACACGCTGCAGAGACACTCTGCAGAGACACTCTGCTGAGACACTCTGCTAAGTCACTCTGCTAAGTCACACTGCAGAGACACTCTCCTTAGTGTCTCGGCAGAGACACACTGCACAGACACTCTGCTGAGACACTCTGCTGAGACACTCTGCTGAGACACTCTGCTGAGACACTTAGCAGAGACACTGTGCTAAGTCACACTGCAGAGACATGCTATAGAGACACTCTGCAGAGACACGCTGCAGAGACACTCTGCAGAGACACTCGGCAGAGACACTCGGCAGAGTCACTCTGCAGAGACACTTTGCTAAGTGACACTGCTGAGACATGCTATAGAGACACTCTGCAGAGACACGCTGCAGAGACACTCTGCAGAGACACGCTGCAGAGACACTCGACTGAGACACTCTGCAGAGACACTTTGCTAAGTGACACTGCTGAGACACTCTGCAGAGACACTGCTGAGACACTCAGCAGAGACACTCAGCAGAGACACGCTGCTGAGACACTTAGCAGAGACACTCTGCTAAGTCACACTGCTGAGACACTCTGCAGAGACACTGCTGAGACACTCAGCTAAGTCATTCTGCGGAGACACTGCTGAGACACTGCAGAGACACTCAGCAGAGACACGCTGCAGAGACACTCAGCAGAGACGCTGGAGAGACACTCAGCAGAGACACTCTGCTAAGTCACTCTGCAGAGACACGCTGCTGAGACACTCTGCAGAGACACGCTGCAGAGACACTCTGCCAAGTCACTCTGCAGAGACACTCTGCCGAGTCACTCTGCAGAGACACGCTGCTGAGACACTCTGCAGAGACACGCTGCAGAGACACTCTGCCAAGTCACTCTGCAGAGACACTCTGCAGAGACACTCTGCTGAGACACTCTGCAGAGACACGCTGCAGAGACACTCTGCCGAGTCACTCTGCAGAGACACTCTGCTGAGACACTCTGCAGAGACACGCTGCAGAGACACTCTGCCAAGTCACTCTGCAGAGACACTCTGCAGAGACACTCTGCTGAGACACTCTGCTGAGACACTCTGCCAAGTCACTCTGCAGAGACATGCTGCAGAGACACTCTGCTGAGACACTCTGCAGAGACACGCTGCAGAGACACTCTGCCAAGTCACTCTGCAGAGACACTCTGCTGAGACACTCTGCAGAGACACGCTGCAGAGACACTCTGCCGAGTCACTCTGCAGAGACACTCTGCTGAGACACTCTGCAGAGACACGCTGCAGAGACACTCTGCCAAGTCACTCTGCAGAGACACTCTGCAGAGACACTCTGCTGAGACACTCTGCTGAGACACTCTGCTAAGTCACACTGCAGAGACACTCTGCTGAGACACTCTGCAGAGACACTTAGCAGAGACACTGTGCTAAGTCACACTGCAGAGACATGCTATAGAGACACTGCAGAGACACGCTGCAGAGACACGCTGCAGAGACACTCTGCAGAGACACTCGGCAGAGTCACTCTGCAGAGACACGCTGCAGAGACATGCTGCAGAAACACTCTGCAGAGACACTCGGCTGAGACACTCTGCAGAGACACTTTGCTAAGTCACACTGCTGAGACACTCTGCAGAGACATTGCTGAGACACTCTGCTAAGTCACTCTGCAGAGACACTAATGAGACACTCTGCTAAGTCATTCTGCGGAGACACTGCTGAGACACTGCAGAGACACTCAGCAGAGACACGCTGCAGAGACACTCAGCAGAGACGCTGGAGAGACACTCAGCAGAGACGCTGGAGAGACACTCAGCAGAGACACTCTGCTGAGACACTCTGCAGAGACATGCTGCAGAGACACTCTGCTAAGTCACTCTGCAGAGACACTCTGCTGAGACACTCTGCAGAGACACGCTGCAGAGACACTCTGCCAAGTCACTCTGCAGAAACATGCTGCAGAGACACTCTGCAGAGACACTCTGCAGAGACACTCTGCTGAGACACTCTGCAGAGACACGCTGCAGAGACACTCTGCCAAGTCACTCTGCAGAGACATGCTGCAGAGACACTCTGCTGAGACACTCTGCTAAGTCACTCTGCTAAGTCACACTGCAGAGACACTCTGCTGAGACACTCTGCAGAGACACTGTGCTAAGTCACACTGCAGAGACATGCTATAGAGACACTCCAGAGACACGCTGCAGAGACACGCTGCAGAGACACTCTGCAGAGACACTCGGCAGAGACACTCGGCAGAGTCACTCTGCAGAGACACGCTGCAGAGACATGCTGCAGAGACACTCTGCAGAGACACTCTGCAGAGACACTCGGCTGAGACACTCTGCAGAGACACTTTGCTAAGTCACACTGCTGAGACACTCTGCAGAGACACTGCTGAGACACTCTGCAGAGACACTGCTGAGACACTCTGCTAAGTCACTCTGCAGAGACACTAATGAGACACTCTGCTAAGTCATTCTGCGGAGACACTGCTGAGACACTCAGCAGAGACACTCAGCAGAGACACGCTGCAGAGACACTCAGCAGAGACACGCTGGAGAGACACTCAGCAGAGACGCTGGAGAGACACTCAGCAGAGACACTCTGCTAAGTCACTCTGCAGAGACACTCTACTGAGACACTCTGCAGAGACACTCTACTGAGACACTCTGCAGAGACATGCTGCAGAGACACTCTGCTAAGTCACTCTGCAGAGACACTCTGCTGAGACACTCTGCTGAGACACTCTGCAGAGACACTCTGCAGAGACACGCTGCAGAGACACTCTGCAGAGACACTCTGCTGAGACACTCTGCTAAGTCACTCTGCTAAGTCACACTGCAGAGACACTCTCCTTAGTGTCTCGGCAGAGACACACTGCAGAGACACTCTGCTGAGACACTCTGCAGAGACACTTAGCAGAGACACTGTGCTAAGTCACACTGCAGAGACATGCTATAGAGAC